>NC_090751.1:6809147-6819147 GCF_036898095.1 Palaemon carinicauda
TTTAAAAAGGTAAATTCCTGTCAACATTTATCATTTATTCCAGGATTTTTCTGTTTTATTCACGGCAAATTTTTAACAGTGCAGAAAATAGACAAAAGCATTACTTTCACCGGTGTTATAGATATATTGACGTGAGAATGATTAGGCTGAAAATGGTTTTTTGAAATACGTGTTATCGGCGTATCGAAATTACATGTTAAATTTTTCAATTTTGATAACATTAAAAACATTTATCTCTCTCTCTCTCTCTCTCTCTCTCTCTCTCTCTCTCTCTCTCTCTCTCTCTCTCTCTCTCTCTCTCTCTCTCTCTGTACATTTCACCCTATTTATTCTTCTTTTATAAGACTGATTATTCATGTATAATATATATTTAATCTATTTCCAATTATCTCCACAAAACTTATAGCTATCGGTTTTATGTTGAACAGGGTGACACGTCACAGTTTACACGTGAAAGATCTATTTCAATGGCGTTACTCTTCTTAAAATATTTTATTTCAATTGATCATTACCTCTCTCGGGGTCTTTTTATTTCCTTATTTCTTTTCCTTACGGGGCTACTTTTCCCTGTTGGAGCCCTTGGACTTATATCATCTTGCTTTTCCAACTAGGGTTGTAGTAGTTTATCTGATAATAATAATAATAATTATAATAATAATAATAATAATAATGATAATAATAATAATAATAATAATAATAATAATAATAATAATAATAATAATAATAATAATAATAATAATAATAATAATAACAATAAAATAATAACCCTTATGCTTATAGCGCACTGCCTTTGCAACTAGCGTTATAGCCTTGCTAATAATAATAATAATAATAATAATAGTAATAATAATAATAGCAGCAACAACAACAACAATAACAGCATCAACAACAACAACAGCAACAACAACAAATAATAATAATAATAATAATAATAATAATAATAAAAATAATAATGATAAAAATAATAATAATAAAATAATAACAATAATAATAGCATGGATTTAAAACAGTTCCTACGTAAGTAGAAATATCCTTGACGTCAAGTAGCACCAAAAAAAATTTCATTATTTTAATTGCTATATCACTCATTAACGAACTCATGCAATTTACGTTAGTGTTATCATTATAAATATAATTACACCATTAATTAGTGAGTGAGATAGGTCATATATTGCAGCTCCTAATAATTAATCCTTGAATATGTTACGTAACTGCTAAGTCCGAAGCGTTACAAATAATTAACTTGCGAAATAGAAATTTAAATAAATTGGAATTGTGTATACACCTCTTCTGCCATTTTCCATTTTATGAGCAGAGATATGATTTCCTTTATGACTTTCACTCAATTTTATATTAGAGTTAACGACCTGGAGGCCCATTCGTCCCTCAGGTAATTGCTGGTGGAATTGATCGTAATAGAAAGATGTGAAAAAATCAGCTTACAGATAATATACGTAATTTTTGTAATGGCCACTTGCACGAGCGAGGAAAACATTATCAAAAGCATCTTTTTGGTAAAAACATCCTTTTGGTAATGTTTCTTTTATAGTCGTAATAGAAAAATGTGAAAAAATCAGCTTAGAGATATTATATTTAATTTTTGTAATGGATAATTCAAGGAGGAAAACAATGTTCAAAAGTTCCTTTTGATTATGTATTTTTTAATATCGTAATAGAAAGATGTGGAAAAAATCAGCTTACAGATATTATATGTAATTTTTGTAATGGCCACTTGCACGAGGAAAACAATATTAAAAGCATCTTTTTGGTAATGTTTCTTTTATGGTCGTAATAGAAAGATGTGAAAAAATCAGCTTACAGATATTATATGCAATTTTTGTAATGGCCAATTCTACGAGGAAAACAATATTAAAAGCATCTTTTTGGTAATGTTTCTTTATAATCGTAATAGAAAGATGTAAAAAAATCAGCTTACAGATATTATATGTAAATTTGGTAATGGATAATTGCAGGAGGAAAATAATATTCAAAAGATCTTTATGATAATGTTTATTTTATGATCATAGTAGAAAGATGTGAAAAAATCAGCTTACAGATATTATATATAATTTTTGTAATGGCCACTTGCACGAGGAAAACAATGTTCAAAACATATTTTTGGTAATGTTTCTTTTATGGTCGTAATAGAAAAATGTGAAAAAATCAGCTTACAGATATTATATGTAAGTTTTGTAATGGCCACTTGCACGAGGAAAACAATGTTAAAAAGATCCTTTTGATTATGTATTTTTTAATATCGTAATAGAAAGATGTGGAAAAACCAGCTTACAGATATATGTAATGGCCGATTCTACGAGGAAAACAATATTAAAAACATCTTTTTGGTAATGTTACTTTTAATAACGTAATAAAAAGATGTGAAAAAATCTTCTTACAGATATTATATGTAATTTTTGTAATGGCCACTTGCACGAGGAAAACAATATTAAAAGCATCTTTTTGGTAATGTTTCTTTAATATCGTAATAGAAAGATGTGAAAAAATAAACTTACAGATATTATATGCAATTTTTGTAATGGCCAATTCTACGAGGAAAACAATATCAAAAGAATCTTTTTGGTAATGTTTCTTTATAATCGTAATAGAAAGATGTGAAAAAATCAACTGAGAGATATTACATGTAATTTTTGTAATGGATAATTGAAGGAGGAAAATAATATTCAAAAGATCCTTTGGATTATGTTTATTTTATGATTGTAATAGAAAGATGTGAAAAAATCAGCTTACATTTATTATAATATTGTAATGGCCAATTGAAGCAGGAAAACAATATTCATAACATTCTTTTGATAATGTTTCTTTTATAATCGTAATAGAAAAATGTGAAAAAAAAAATCAGCTTACAGATTTTATATGCAATTTTTGTAATGGCCACTTGCACGAGGTAAACAATGTTCAAAAGATCCTTTTGATTATGTATTTTTTAATATCGTAATAGAACGATGTGAAAAAATCAGCTTACAGATATTATATGTAATTTTTGTAATGGCCAAATCTACATTGAAAACAATATTAAAAGCATCTTTTTGGTAATGTTTCTTTTATGATCGTAATAGAAAGATGTGAAAAAATCAGCTTACAGATATTATATGTAATTTTTGTAATGGCCAATTGAACGAGGAAAATAATATTCAAAAGATCCTTTTTGATAATGTATTATTTAATATCGTAATAGAAAGATGTGAAAAAATCAGCTTATAGGTATTATATGTTTTTTGTAATGACCAATTGAAGTAGGAAAACAAAGTTTAAAACATCCTTTTGATAATCTTTCTTTCATTTAAACTGTTTCAAGCTCTTTGATTTCAATTTTTTTCTTGCAGTCAAAAATGACAGAAGAATTTCTGTAATTATATATTCACTAATTACTTTCGTACATAACTATGACGCATCCTGCGCCTCTTCAACGTCTACAACGCTTCCTAAATGCTCAATTACTGGGAGTTCTTTCCCCAGAAATCCTGTAAAATATTAATTCTAATAGTCAGGCTATCTCCATCATGAAGCTCAATACTCCATAGTATTCAAGAAGTTTTATTCAAGCTGTGACCAATTTGTGGAACGATCTTCCTAATCGCATAGTTGAATTAGAACTTCAAACGTTCAAACTTGCAGCATATATTTGAAGAATTATAAAACTACCATAGGATGAACAGAGCAATTTTTTTTTCCTTTTTTGTCTCGAGACTTGTTGGACCCAAGATTTCCAAGCAAGAGCACGCGCTATTTGAAGCAGCCATCTATTTTGTTTAAGGTCCGGTCACACCGCCCCGAACGTTGGTTCCTTGAACGGTAGGGAGGTGGATCAAACCCTCGAATATTTAATTTAACGTTTTTACGTTCGGTCTTTATTAGGCTGCTGAACGTAGCAAATCCTCGCATGTTTCCTGAGTTTTCTTACACCTCTATTATGGAAGTTGCTAATTTATGCAATAAGGGTATTGGTATACAGGATGTCGAAAAGTTTCAGTCGCTTATTTTTTTTTAATAAACTATTAAAAAAAAACCGTAATTTTAATTAAGATACAGAGACCGTAATTTTTACCCTACTTTGTTATTATCTTTTACAGGTTGGTGACTGTAATATCACTCCGCGACGCTTTTCGACATCCTGTATACCAATACCCTTATTGCATAAATTAGCAACTTCCATAATAGAGGTGTAAGAAAACTCAGGAAATATGAGAGGATTTGCTACGTTCAGCAGCCTAATAAAGACCGAACGTAAAAACATTAAATTAAATTTTCGAGGGTTTGGTCCACCTCCCTACCGTTCAAGGAACGCTCCAGCAACGTTCGGGCGGTGTGACCGGGCCTTTACATCCGATGTCATGCTCGCGGTTTGTGCTCGTTGCTCCCGGTTTCCCCTTTTTGGCAATAACGGCTCCCTGTTAGCGAAAAAAAAAACTAGTTTGATTCCAGCTTCACTCGTAGGAATTGGTGAATCTGCTGTAATACATCATATTCTTACAGAAAGCAAAGAAACAACTTATCTCAATTGACTTTGTCCATATTTGCATAACCTCCCAGTAGCCTTCTTCGCCTAGTTTGGCATAAAATCTCGAGATCCTATGTCTTTGTTAGCTATGAATTATTATTTCCTTGAAGATCTTTTATTTACTGTCTCAAACATGTATGAAAATATAGCAAACTCGTAAAAAACATTTTTCAATGAAATGTAGAAATATTCGTAGATCATATTTATTTATTATACATGAATTACAATTTCCTTGAAGATCTTATCTGGTGTTTCAAACTTATATAAATTATAGCAAACTCGTAAACAAATGTTTTCCATTGATAGGGAAAAATATTCAATCCTATTTATTTATTATCTAGGAATCACAATTTCCTTGAAGATCTTATCTGGTGTCTCAAACTTATAGAAATTATAGCAAATTCGTAAACAAATGTTTTTCATTGATAGGGAAAAATATATATTCCTATTTATTTATTATCTAGGAATCACAATTTCCTTGAAGATCTTATCTGGTGTCACAAACTTATAGAAAATATAGCAAAATCGTAAACAAATATTTTCCAATGAAAGGGAAAAATATTCGATCCTATCTATCTATTATCTATAAATTAAAATTTCCTTGAAGATCTTGTCATATAGCATCTCAAACTTATAAGAAATATATAGTAAACTTGTAAACAAATATCTTCCAATGGAAGGGAGAAATATTCGATCCTATTTATCTATTATCTATGAATTACAATTTCCTTGAAAATCTCGTCATATAGCATCTCAAACTTATAAGAAATATATAGTAAACTCGTAAAAATAATATTTTCCAATATTTTCTATTATCTATGAATTACAATTTCTAGAAAAATATAATAAGATAAAATAAAATAATATTTTTCCAATATTTTCTTTTATCTATGAATTACAATTTCTAGAAAAATATAATAAGATAAAATAAAATGATATTTTCCAATATTTTCTATTATCTATGAATTACAATTTCTAGAAAAATATCGTAAACTCGTAAAGAAAAACTTGTTTCCAGTAAAATGGAGAACTACTACTCGCGTCCTTTGAAATTACCATGAGAATCCATCGCTCCAGATCTAATATATTTCTCAGTTAAAGTAGGCGATTCCCATTCAAAGTAGAGATGCCTTTTTCCAGACCGAAATTAGATCTTCGCTTTGACAATCGAGTTCCAGCGCTCCGATGGAAGCTTTTTTTCTTGGATAGGATATCCAAATGACGGCTAAGAATAACATATAAGTGGGTTATCTGAGAGAGAGATATTTCCTCTCTCTCTCTCTCTCTCTCTCTCTCTCTCTCTCTCTCTCGGGCCATCTGGTCTCTCTCTCTCTCTCTCTCTCTCTCTCTCTCTCTCTCTCTCTCTCTCTCTCTCTCTGTATATATATATATATATATATATATATATATATATATATATATATACATATATACACACACACACATATATATATATATATATATATATATATATATATATATATATGTATGTATATAAATTTATATATTTGTATATATGAAATTGTATGTATACATATAAATATATATATGTGTGTATATATATATTTATATACATATATACATATATATATGTATATATATATATACATATATGTATATATATATATATATATATATATATATATATATATATATATATATATATATATATATATATGCACGTTCATATATATATATATATATATATATATATATATATATATATATATATATATATATATATATATGTATGTATATGTATGTGTGTATATGTGTGTGTATTTATATATACATATATATATATATATATATATATATATATATATATATATATATATGCATATATATATGTATATATATATATATATATATATATATATATGTATATGCGTGTATATATGTATATATCTTTGTTCTTTTCATCTAATTTAGAAAAAAAATTATTAGCTACGGAATATTTACAACATTCTTTTATCTTACTTTAGTTATGCTCACTTGATTAGGACACCCTAAGAAATTACAATAATGTGGTAATTTTTTTTCTTTTTTTTTTTGGTATTTCTTCAAATTCGTTTGAAATCCTATAATGTTGAAGGAACAGTCTACAGAAGTAGAATTATTTGGAATTCATTTAGGCCTACTCAAGTTATCCTCTTTCTGAGTAGGAGTACGTTAGCTTAACGTGGTGAAAGGGTTTGCGTATCGCCATGATCAGCAAAGCTGTACTAGTCAGAGCCACCCATACTGATTTGCTGTGAGCAATCGGACGGAAATCTCCTATCATCATTAATCAGTAGTGGCTATCGTTGGGATGAAAACTGGCCAATGCTAGGTATGAATAAGCACAGGTCTGAGGCCTTTGTCCTGCAGTGGACTAGAAACGGCTGCTTTTGTTGTTGTTGATTGATCGAAAATTAATTCAGGGGTATCTCTACCGAATTTGTATTAAAGCATCTGTTCTAATCAAATTTATCTTCTGTTAAGTAAATGTTATCGTTCATAAAAATATAAACACTATCTGCGCAACATGTTAACTCTAAGTACCTCAATAAATTCTTATTAAATATCCACTTCAAAATACAGATGATGTATTATTAGGACTTTATTTCTAGAACTAGTATAACGTTCGTTTAGAAATTTAAAAATGAGAAGCCTTCTGATAGTCTATTATTATAATGATTGGATTTTCCATCGGAATGTTGTTGCTGTTGTTGTTGCTATTGATGTAGATTGCCTGGCCCTTGTGGCCAAGCACGGGCTCTTGCAATTATGTAGGCTGTAGATATTGAGATGATTTTAATTTGAAGGTGAATAGGGATAAAAGGATGCAGGATAAACAACATACTCCATCAGAAAGGAGTAAGCTTATATATAAAATACAGTATATCTAATTTTACATCGACGTGTAAAATACATTGCTATAAAAGAGAATTTACCCAGACATTTTTGAAAATATATTTTTCATATTAAGTGTGTTTGCAAGCTAACACCTTAATAGTATTTATTTGATGAACAAATGTATATCATCTCAGACTAAGAAATATTCCAATATCATCTTACTTTTATTGAGAAATGAATAAAAAGATTAACCTCCTGGCTAGTACAGTGGTAATGTATTTTCTTCGCATTCGCATGGTAGCAGATCGATCCCAGTCCGGGACACTGAATTTAAGCTGTTTACTGGGGAGGCTATTGCTATGGTTGGGCACCGCAATAGGGGGTTGGGGATACCCGGCTGACGTTCTGGTGAGCATCTATCCTGATGAAAATGGAACTGAAACCAGATACCTTTAACCTTTAACCTAGGGGTTGTGATGGCCGATGTGGTAACGTCCCTGACTGGTAAACGCCAGACTGAGGTTCGAGTCCCGCTCAAACTCGTTAGTTTATTTGGTCGTTGCAACCTTAACATCCTTGTGAGCTAAGAATTGGGGTTTTAGGTGAGTTTATAGGTCCATCTGCTGAGTCATCAGCAGCCGTTGCCTTGCCCTCCTTGGTCCTAGCTTGGGTGCAGAGGGGACTTGGGCACTGATCATATGTGTAAAAGGTGAGTCTCTAGGGCGTTGTCCTGCTCTATAGGGCAATGTCACTGTCCCTTGCCCCTGCCATTCATGAGCGGCCTTTAAACCTTTAAACGAAAAGGAATTATATGGATCCCATTAACGTAATTCTATACAGCGTATGTATTTTCCTTCAGAATCCTTCAACCTTTTCGTCGAATTAAGGACACTAGGAAGAGGGAATATATAAAGAATCCTGTATAGAGAGCTAATCCGGAGAGTATTCCATCATGTAATTGATTGATTGATTGATTGATTTAAAGTTTTCAGGCATCCTCATGTAATTGAACCATTTGCTTAATAGATTCCATTATCTGTGCACTACATTCTGATCCTCTTAATCAAATTATATTCTTTGCTCAGGGAAGTCAATGCTTTCATTCTAAAAGGATTTTCTATTAATTCTATTAATTTTAATATATTATTTCCGGAAAATAATGTATGAAATGTATGGAAATGTATTGAAATGTATGATTTTTTTTCTTCATACAGACACGAGAAGTCAATGCTTTCATTCCAAAAGGATTTTCTATCAATTTTAATATATTATTTCCGGAATATAATGTATGAAATGTATGGAAATGTATTGAAATATTTTTTTTTTTTTTTACACAGACACATCTTACTATACTCAATTTTTTTTTTTTTTTTTAATGAGACGCATTTGCACAGACTCACAGCGGTGCCCTTTTAACTCGGAAAATTTTCCTGCTATCTGATTGGTTAGAATTATCTTGTCCAACCAATCAGCGATCAGGAAACTTTACCGAGCTAATAGGGCATCCCTGCGAGTCGGTGCAAATGTGCCTCACTAAACAGAATTGACTGTAGATGGTATGATATGCAGGCGTAAATTTTAATGATGTCATTAAAAATGCCAGCTTCCAATAGCGTTGCTAAGAGCTGGAATAATTATATTGCAGTTTTCCGTTTCTCTCGTAATTTTATCTTGCAAAAAAAGTAATAAATCTGAGTGTGACCTTAATTTTATTACAGTTTTCTGTTTCTATCGTAATTTTATCATACAAAAAAGTAATAAAGCTGACTGTGACCTTAATTTTATCACAGTTTTCCTTTTCTCTCGTAATTTTATCATACAAAAAAAGTAATAAAGCTGAGTGTGACCTTAATTTTATTACAGTTTTCCGTTTTTCTCGTAATTTTATCTTGCAAAAAAAGTAATAAAGCTGAGTGTGACCTTAATTTTATTACAGTTTTCCGTTTTCCTCGTAATTTTATCTTGCAAAACAAATAATAAAGCTGAGTGTGACCTTAATTTTATTACAGTTTTCCGTTATCTCGTGATTTTATCTTGCAAAAAAAGTAATAAAGCTGATTGTGACTTTAATTTTATTACAGTTTTCCGTATCTCTTGTAATTTTATCTTGCAAAAAAAGTAATAAAGCTGACTGTGACCTTAATTTTATTACAGCATTCCGTTTCTCTCGTAATTTTATCTTGCAAAAAAAGTAATAAAGCTGACTGTGACCTTAATTTTATTACAGCATTCCGTATCTCTTGTAATTTTATCTTGCAAAAAAAGTAATAAAGCTGACTGTGACCTTAATTTTATTGCAGCATTCCGTTTCTCTCGTAATTTTATCTTGCCAAAAAAAAAAAAAAAAAAAAAATAATAATAATAATAAGCCTAATCAGGCTTGAATCTAGAAGATATGATAGAACCAATTAGTGGTTATTGAAAACTCTAATTGAAATCTATTGAAAATATGTACAATGACATTATAATATGAAGGATTTAGAGCTGGTAGCGAAGGATATCCTTCCATTATGAATTAATCCTTCAATTTAGTGCCTCACTGGGGATGACATCTTCAAGTAAATCCCCAAATTAATCGCCGTTAATAATATCACTCATGATGGCCCCCGTCGTAACTCAATAAGGATATTCCCAAAGTCCTTC
>NC_090751.1:6826647-6831647 GCF_036898095.1 Palaemon carinicauda
TTGGGAATCTCTGGGAGTCCTCGAAGACCTGAATATTGGTAAATATAATGATATTGAAGCAGTAATTCCGGGTACTTTGCAGTATGAATTACTTGCAATCCTTCATTGCAACCTCGGTTGAGGTTAAGTGAATGTAATTCATAACTAGAGGGGCACTCAGTAGAGTGCTGATCTCCGCCGCGGCAGCTTATTTCTCGACCTTTTGCCCGACCTTGACCATGACCTTGATCTTTGACTTTAACATGTATTAAATGGTGTGGATTTTCATACAGTCAAATGTTAACCAAGTTTTAAGTCTCTGTGATAACGATGTCCAAACCTATGGCTGAGGACGTGAATTGGACGTCCTGCTTGACCTTGACCTTGACCTTTGACTTTAACATGTATTAATTGGCGTGGATTTCCATACATTCAAATGTGAACTAAGTTTGAGGTCTCTGTGATAACGATGTCCAAACCTATGGCTGATGACGTGAATTGGACGTTTTGCTTGACCTTGGCCTTTGACCTTGACCTTCCAAAATTTGATAATTTCCTGCTTTTTACGTAACAGCTTATCCTTACAAGTTTCATTTCTCTACCATTAAAATTGTGGTCAGGAAGTTGTTCACAAACAAACATACACACAAACAAACAAACAAACACACAAACAGGGGTGAAAACATAACCTCCCTCCACCTTCGTTGGCGAAGATAATTCATGTCTATACAAATACGTTGATGATATTGCAATGTTGCTCTGATTCATCTTGCACGGACAGCGTATTCCAGAATACGTCGAATACATCAGAGATCGCTGGAATCGAATGGAAGATGAAGGTTGGCAGAGTTGTCGTAATATTTCAGCATAAATCCAGATAGCTGGACGTATGTTGAAATATCGAAGGTCTCTCGCTGACTTCGTATCTTATTCAATATATCTGGCCTCTGCGATATATATATCGTCGTTTATCAATGAATAGAATGTATGAATAGAATGTAAGAATACTACACCATTTGTATGTTGTTTAGATTTATTGGTTACTTTTTTATTAAATCTCGTTTAAAATATGTTAGTTTAAAACATTTTTATGAGATAAAAAAGTCAGTGTAGATGGAAATAGATGGAAATAATTTCTCTATTTGCGAAGACACAGAATAGAATAAAATAACCTAACACCATTATCATATTTTTGAAATTTAGTGCCATTTTTTTTTAATTGTATTTAAGATTGGGGGTTAGTTTAAAACATTTTCAGGAGATAAAACAGTCAGTGTAGATGAAAATAGATGGAAATAATTTCTCTTTTTGCGAAAATATAGAAAAGAATAAAAAAATATAACAACATTAGTATATTGTTGAAATTTAGTGTTAATTCTATTATTTTTAAAATTTGATGGTTAGTTTAAAACATTTTCAGGAGATAAAACAGTCTGGGTATATGGAAATATTTTCTCTATTTGTGAAGATATAGAAAAGAATAAAAGAAGATAACATTAGTATATTGTTAATTGTGCCTTTAATTGGTGATTAGTCTAAACATTTTCAGGAAATGAAACAAAAAAATATATATATATATATATATATATATATATATATATATATATATATATATATATATATATATATATATACAGTATAGATGCATATATATATATTTTATATATATGTATATATATATATGTATATATATATATATATATATATATATATATATATATATATATATATATATATATATATATATATATATATATATATGAACTGATAATCATAGAATATTTTACATGTTTTGCTGCATTCCTTATTAATGTGGCTGTGCTGGCCTATTGGTAACGTTCCTGCCTGGTGAATTGCCGGACTGTTTCTTGTAGTGTCTGCAACCTCACCATCCTTAATCGTCAGCAGCCATTACCTGGTTTTCCCTGGTCCCAGCTTGGATGGAGAGCGGACTTGGGTGCTGATTAATGTCTTTATGGCATTGTGTTGCTAACAAGGGCAATGTCACTCTCCCTTGCCTCTGCCATTCATGACCGGCCTTTAAACCTTCATGATCAGTAAAATGCAATGCAAATTGCTAATTTCTCTTCATCCCTGACAAACAACAAAATGATATTGATCAGTTTAACAGAGCTGTATCCAGTAATTGAGACACACACAATTTCGCTCTAATTTGCAGATATCTTCAATAATAATCAGCAGTTCATTTATTATTAATTTATTGTAATTAGGAGCTACGAAGCATAACCTGCGATTAATTACCTAATCCCAGAAGAGATGGTCTGACTAATTTTCTAATTAGTAAAGTGCAAATGCTTTTTTTTTTCCATTAATAATTCAAGTTCAAATTGCATACATTATATACAGCTGGCTGAACAATTAGTCTTATGAATAAGCAAAGGCAAAACTACAGTTTTATATTATGAAATATAGCTTCAATATTCAATTTTTTTAATATATAGGACTATAGAAAATACCATTGAATTCTGCATAGTATGAATACAGTTCCTTATGTACTTTGACTTGTAGCATTCTGGTTTCCAAGTAGGGTTGTAGGTTACATGATGATAATAATAATAATAATAATAATAATAATAATAATAATAATAATAATAATAATAATAGTAATAATAATATTACTACTACTAATAATAATAATGGAATATGGTTGTGTCTTACCAATTCGGTGAAGAATTTATCATTTGATTAACAAATTTATTATATATGAATACAATTTTTTACGAATGGATATGATTACTTTTAATTATTTTTCACTGTAACAAAATAATAATTAAAATCTACTACTACTACTTACTACTACTACTACTACTACTATTACTACTACTACTAATAATAATAATAATAATAATAATGATAATAATGATATACCCAAGGAATTGCAATTTATTTATCAGTTTTCTGCTAGAAAAATTTATCTGCACAAAATGCACATATATGAAATGGCGAGGTAATTTTTTTTTTATTCTTTTTCTTTTTTTTTTCTTTTTGCGCTTGGTGAAACTTAAATAAAATTTATTTTCAATTAATATCAGCATTCCTAATATAGGGATCATATTTGCATTTGCTAACGTATTTACCCAGATTACTCGTATAAACACTTTGAGAATGCATTTGAAAATGAGATTTTAAACTGATTATTCAAGAACATTAAAATTTAATGTAAATTTCTCTTTATTATTCAGTGTAGTAATCAGTCCCAAAGCACCTAAATGAATTTCATGACTTCCCTACCATAAATTCTTAAATTTTATTTAGAATCTCGTTAAAAAAATAATGCAAAACGGAATATTAAAATTAAAAATATCTCAAACAAAGGATTTTGAATGGCAAACGACTTTGGGGAGTTTCCCATCCTTATAAACATGTATAAAATAATACATATATGCATACATACATACATACATGCATACTCTACATGCATACTTACTCGACATACATACAAATGTTTTTTTTATCATATACTTGAATATTATATTTTTATATAAAAGGCTTTATTTAAGCTGAATAAATAATTAAATTTTAATTCATGAAAGCCTTCGAACATTTTACGAAACAAAGGCAATTTCAGTTATATTTATATCAGTCAGAAATAATATTCACATAAATAGATAAGCACGCTCAATGACTTTTGTTTCAAGTTAAAGGAAAACTGTCCTAATACACAACAACAAAAACAACAACAACAACAACAAATGCAGCCGTTTCTAGTTCACTGCATGACAAAGGGCTTACACCTGTCAAACAAAGCCTGGAGTTTGGCCAGTTTTCATCACCACGCCAGATTTTTGTCTTATCGCTCACAACAAACCAAACTGGTATGAGTGGCCATGACTATAGTCAAATTTTTCTTAGCGAGGCAGATTTGCACCGACTCGCAGCGGTGCTCTTTTAGCTCGGAAAAGTTTCCTGATCACTGATTGGTTGGATAAGATAATTCTAACCAATCAGCGATCAGGAAACTTTTCCGAGCTAAAAGGGTACCGCTGCAAGTCAGTGCAAATGCGCCTCATTATAAAAAAAATTAGTATAGTACAGCTTTGCTGATACGCAAACCATTCCACCACGCTACGGTATCCTCACTCAGAAACACATACACACATAGATACACAAATTGAATTAAAATTTATAATGCACACACACAATATACACAAACACACACATGCATATATATATATATATATATATATATATATATATATATATATATATATATATATATATATATACACAAATATATATATATATATATATATATATATATATATATATATATATATATATATATATATATATATATATATGTATATATATATATATATATATATATATATATATATATATATATATATACACACACATTTATGTGTGTGTTAGTGTATTACAACAGCTTTCATTCCACTCAAAACAAAAAGCCTTTGAGCATGCACGCCTATTTATGTAAATATTAAAACGAAAGACAGATTCTCCTCTTGCTATTTTTCCCTGTTGGACCCCTTGGGCTTATAGCATCTTGCTTTTCCAACTAGGGTTGTATCTTAGCTAGTAATAATAATAATAATAATTATAGTAATAATGATAATAATAATAATAATAATGATAATAATAATAATTATGATAATAATAATAGGGATGATATTATTATTATTATTATTATTATTATTATTATTATTATTATTATTATTATTATTATGCAAGCTACAGCCCTAGTTGGAAAAGCAAGATGCTATAAGCCTAAGGGTTCTAATAGGGAAAAATAGCTCAGTGAGGAAAGGAAATAAGGAGATAAATAAGTGATGAGATCACATTAACAATAAATCATTCTAAAAACAGTAACAACGTCAAAACAGATATGTCAATAATAATAATAATAATAATAATAATAATAATAATAATAATAATAATAATAATAATGATAATAATAATAATATGAGAACTCTAGTAAGAGGTGATCGAGTTACCCCAAAAGGAGTGCTCACCAGTTTTTGACATGATTTGATTTC
>NC_090751.1:6840082-6865082 GCF_036898095.1 Palaemon carinicauda
CTATATCACTCATTAACGAACTCATGCAATTTACGTTAGTGTTATCATTATAAATATAATTACTACCATTAATTAGTGAGTGAGATAGGTCATATATTGCAGCTCCTAATAATTAATCCTTGAATATGTTACGTAACTGCTAAGTCCGAAGCGTTACAAATAATTAACTCGCAAAAGAGAAATTTAAATAAATTGGAATTGTGTATACACCTCTTCTGCCATTTTCCATTTTATGAGCAGAGATATGATTTCCTTTATGACTTTCACTCAATTTTATATTAGAGTTAACGACCTGGAGGCCCATTCGTCCCTCAGGTAATTGCTGGTGGAATTGATCGTAATAGAAAGATGTGAAAAAATCAACTTACAGATATTATATGTAATTTTTGTAATGGCCACCTGTACGAGGAAAACAATGTTCAAAACATCTTTTTGGTAATGTTTCTTTTATGATCGTAATAGAAAGAAGAGAAAAAATTTGCTTATAGATATTATATATGTTTTTTTTGTAATGGCTAATTCTACGAGGAAAAAAATGTTAAAAACATCTTTTTGGTATTGTTTCTTTTATGGTCGTAATAGAAAGATGTGAAAAAAATCAGCTTACAGATATTATATATAATTTTTTTAATGGTCATTAAATGAGGAAAACAGTATTCAAAAGATCCTTTTGATAATGTTTCTTTTATGATCGTAAAAAGGTGTGAAAAAATCAGTTTACAGATATTATATGTATTTTTTGTAATGGATAATTGAAGGAAAGAAATAATATTCAAAAGATCCTTTCGATAATGTTTCTTTTGATATCGTAATAGAACGATGTGAAAAAATCAGCTTACAAATATTATATGTAATTTTTGTAATGGCAACTTGCACGAGGAAAACAATGTTCAAAACATCTTCTCGGTAATGTTTCTTTTAAGGTCGTAATAGAAAGATGTGAAAAAATCAACTTACAGATATTATATATAATTTTTTTAATGGCCAATTGAAGGAGGAAAACAAATGTAAAACTTCCTTTTGATAATGTTTCTTTTATGGTCGTAATAGAAAAATGTGAAAAAAAAATCAGCATACCGATACTATATGTAGTTTTTGTAATGGCCAATTGCACGAGGAAAACAATGATCAAAACATCTTTTAGATAATGTTTCTTTTATGATCGTAATGGAAATATGTGAAAAAAACAGCTTACATATATTATATATAATTGTTGTAATGGCCAATTGAACGAGGAAAATAATATTCAAAAGATCCTTTTGATAATATATTCTTTAATATCGTAATAGAAAGATGTGAAAAAATCATCTTATAGATATTATATATGAGTTTTGTAACGGATAATTGAAGGAGGAAAACAATATTCAAAAGATCCTTTTGATAATGTATTCTTTAATATCGTAATAGAAAGGTGTGAAAAAAATCAGCTTACAGATATTATATGTAATTTTTCTAATGGCCAATTCTACGAGGAAAACAATATTAAAAGAATCTTTTCGGTAATGTTTCTTTTATGGTCGTAGTAGAAAGATGTGAAAAAAATCAGCTTACAGATATTATAATATTGTAACGGCCAATTGAAGCTGGAAAACAATATTCATAACATTCTTCTGATAATGTTTTTTTTATGGTCGTAATAGAAAGATGTGAAAAAATCAGCTTACAGCTATTATATGTAATTTTTGTAATGACCAAATCTACGAGGAAAACAATATTAAAAGCATCTTTTTGGTAATGTTTCTTTTATAGTCGTAATAGAAAAATGTGAAAAAATCAACTTACAGATATATGTAATTTTTGTAATGGATAATTGCAAGAGGAAAATAATATTCAAAAGATCTTTATGATAATGTTTATTTTATGATCATAGTAGAAAGATGTGAACAAATCAGCTTACAGATATTATAATATTGTAATGGCCAATTGAAGCAGGAAAACAATATTCATAACATTATTCTGATAATGTTTATTTATGATTGTAATAGAAAGATGAGAAAAAATCAGCTTACAGATATTACATATAATTTTTATAATGGCCACTTGCACGAGTAAAACAATGTTCAAAACATCCTTTTGGTAATGTTTCTTTTATGATCGTAATAGAAAGATGTGAAAAAATTAGGTTGCAGATACTAAATATAATTTTTGTAATGGCCAATTGAACGAGGAAAACAATGTTCGAAACATCTTTTTGGTAATGTTTCTTTTATAGTCGTAATAGAAAAATGTAAAAAAATCAGCTTACAGATATTATATGTAATTTTTGTAATGGATAATTGAAGGAGGAAAATGATATTCAAAAGATCCTTTTGATTATGTTTATTTTATGATCGTAATAGAAAAATGTGAAAAAAATGAGCTTACAGATATTATATGTAATTTTTATAATGGCCAATTGAAGTAGGAAAACAATATTCATAACATTCTTCTGATAATGTGTCTTTTATGGTCGTAATAGAAAGATGTGAAAAAATCAGCTTACAGATATATGTAATTTTTGTAATGGCCAATTGCACGAGGAAAACAATGTTCAAAACATCTTTTTGGATAATTGAAGGAGGAAAATAATATTCAAAAGATCCTTTCGATAATGTTTCTTTTAATATCGTAATAGAAAGGTGTGAAAAAAATCAGCTTACAGATATATATAATTTTTGTAATGGCAACTTGCACGACGAAAACAATGTTCAAAGCATCTTTTTGGATAATTGAAGGAGGAAAATAATTTTCGAAAGATCCTTTCGATAATGTTTCTTTTAATATCGTAATAGAAAGATGTGAAAAAATCAGCTTACAGATATTATACGTAATTTTTTTAATGGCCACTTGCACGAGGAAAACAAATTTAAAACAACCTTTTGAGATTGTTTCTTTTATAGTCGTAATAGAAAAATGTGAAAAAATCAGCTTAGAGATATATTTAATTTTTGTAATGGATAATTGAAGGAGGAAAACAATGTTCAAAAGTTCCTTTTGATTATGTATTTTTTAATATCGTAATAGAAAGGTGTGAAAAAATCAGCTTACAGATATTATATGTAATTTTTGTAATGGCCACTTGCACGAGGAAAACAATGTTCAAAACATCTTTTTGGTAATGTTTCTTTTATAGTCGTAATAGAAAAATGTGAAAAAATCAGTTTACAGATATTATATGTAATTTTTGTAATGGATAATTGAAGGAGGAAAACAATGTTCAAAAGATCCTTTTGATTATATATTTTTTAATATCGTAATAGAAAGGTGTGAAAAAATCAGCTTACAGATATCATATATAATTTCTTAATGGACAATTGAAGGAGAAAAACAGATTTAAAACATCCTTTTGAAAATGTTTCTTTTATGGTCGTAATATAAAAAATGTGAAAAAATCAGCTTACAGATATTATAATATTGTAATGGCCAATTGAAGCAGGAAAAAAATATTCATAAAATTTTTCTGATAATGTGTCTTTTATGATCGTAATAGAAAGATGTGAAAAAATCAGCTTACTGATATTATATGTAATTTTTGTAATGGCCACTTGCACGAGGAAAACAATGTTAAAAAGATCCTATTGATTAAATATTGTCTAATATCGTAATAGAACGACGTGAAAAAAATCAACTTACAGATATTATATGTAATTTTTGTAATGGCCACTCGCACGAGGAAAACAATGTTCAAAACATCTTCTCGGTAATGTTTCTTTTATGGTCGTAATAGAACGATGTGAAAAAAATCAACTTACAGATATTATATATAATTTTTTAATGGTCAATTGAAGGAGGAAAACAAATTTAAAACTTCCTTTTGATAATGTTTCTTTTATGGTCGTAATAGAAAGATGTGAAAAAAATCATCTTATAGATATTATATGTAATTTTTGTAATGGATAATTGCAGGAGGAAAATAACATTTAAAAGATTTTTATGATAATGTTTGTTTTATGATCATAGTAGAAAGATGTGAAAAAATCAGCTTACAGATATTATATGTAATTTTCGTAATGGCCAGTTGAACAAGGAAAACAATATTCAAAGGATCCTTTTGATAATGTATTCTTTAATATCGTAATAGAAAGATGTGAAAAAATCATCTTATAGATATGTTTTTTGTAATGAACAATTGAAGTAGGAAAACAATGTTTAAAACATCCTTTTGGTAATCTTTCTTTCATTTAAACTGTTTCAAGCTCTTTGATTTCAATTTTATTTTTTTTTTTTCAGTCAAAAACGACAGAAGAAGTTCTGTAATTATATATTCACTAAATACTTTCGTACATAACTATGACGCATGCTCCGCCTCTTCAACGTTTACAATGCTTCCTAAATGCTCAATTACTGGGAGTTCTTTCCTCAGAGAGCCTCTACAACGTTAATTCTAATAATCAGGCCTACTCCATCTCTAGGCTCAATACTCCATAGTATTCAAGAAGTTTTATTCCAGCTGTGGCCAAGTTGTGGAATGATATTCCTAATCAGATAGTTGAATTAGTAGAACTTGAAAAGTTCAAACTTGCAGCATATATTGAATAATTATACAACTACCATAGAATGAACAGAACAATTTTTTTTTTGTCTCTTGAGACTTGTTGGACCCAAGATTTCAAAGCGAGAGCACGCCCTATTTGAAGCAGCCATCTATTTTGTTTACATCCGATGTCATGCACGTGGTTTGTGCTCGTTGCTCCCGGTTTCCCCTTTTCGGATATAACGGCTCCCTGCTGGCGAAAAAAACTTAGTGTGATTCCAGCTTAACTCGTAGGAATTGGCGAATCTTCTGTAATACATCATCTTCTTACAGAAAACAAAGAAACAACGTATCTCAATTGTCTCTGTTTATATTTGCATAACTTTCCAGGAGCCTTCTTTGCCTAGTTTGGCCAAAAATATGGAGATCCTATGTATTTGTTAGCTATGAATTATGATTTCCTTAAAGATCTTTTATTTAGTGTCTCAAACATAAATAAAAATATAGCAAACTCGTAAAAAACATTTTTCAATGAAATGTAGAAATATTCGGATATCCTATATATTTATTATACATGAATTACAATTTCCTTGAAGATCTTATCTGGTGTTTCAGACTTATAGAAATTATAACAAACTCGTAAACAAAAGTTTTCCATTGATAGGGAAAAATATTCAATTCTATTTATTTATCATCTAGGAATCACAATTTCCTTGGAGATCTTATCTAGTGTTTCAAACTTGAAGAAATCATAGCAAACTCGTAAACAAATGTTTTTCATTGATAGGGAAAAAATATTTAATCCTATTTATTTATTATCTAGGAATTACAATTTCCTTGAAGATCTTGTCATAGAGCGTCCCAAACTTATAAGAAATATATAGTAAACTCATAAAAAATAATATTTTCCAGTGAAAGGGAGAAATATTCGATCCTATTTATCTATGAATTACAATTTCCTTGAAGATCTTATCATATAGCGTCTCAAACTTACAAGAAAAATATCGTAAAATCGTAAAGAAAAATATATTCCAATGAAAGGGAGAAATATTCGATCCTATCTATCTATTATCTATAAATTACATTTTCCTTGAAGATCTCGTCATATAGCATTTCAAACTTATAAGAAAAATATCCTAAACTCGTAAAGCAAAAATAGTTTCCAGGAAAATGGAGAACTACTACTCGCGTCCTTTGAAATTACCATGAGAATCCATCGCTCCAGATCTAATATATTTCTCAGTTAAAGTAGGCGATTCCCATTCAAAGTAGAGCTGCCTTTTTCCAGACCGAAATTAGATCTTCGCTTTGACAATCGAGTTCCAGCGGTCCGATGGAAGCTTTTTTTCTTGGATAGGATATCCAAATGACGGTTAGGAATAACATATAAGTGGGTTATCTGAGAGAGAGATTTTCTCTCTCTCTCTCTCTCTCTCTCTCTCTCTTTATATATATATATATATATATATATATATATATATATATATATATATATATATATATATATGTATATATATGTTGTATATGTATATCTATATATATATATATATATATATATATATATATATATAAATATATATATATATATATATATATATTTATATATATATATATATATATATATATATATATATATATATATATATATATATATATATATATATATATATATGTATGTATATATCTAAGGTCTTTGCACCTAATCCACAAACAATTATTACCTACAAAATATTTACAATATTTTATTATCTCACTTTAGTTATGCTCACTTGATTAGGACACCCTAAGAAATTACAATAATACGGTAATTATTGTTATTATTATTATTATTATTATTATTATTATTATTATTATTATTATTATTATTATTTTTTTTTTATTTTTTTTTTTTTTTTTTTTTTTGCAATCCTTTAAATTTGTTTGAAATCATATAATATTTAAGGAACAGTCTACAGAAGTAGGATTATTTGGAATTCATTTAGGCCTACCCAAGTTATCCCCTTTCTGAGTTGGGGTACGTTTATTTGGTGAAAGGGTTTGCGTATCACCATGATCAGCAAAGGTGTCCTAGTCAGGGGCACCCATACTAGGTTGGTTTGCTGTGAGCGATCAGATGATAGTTCTCCACCATTGCCGATCAGTAGTGGCCAGCGTTGGGAAGAAACCTTGCCAAACGCTAGGCATGAATATGCACATGTCTGAGTCCTTTGTTTTTCAGTGGACTAGAATAAGGTGTTTTTGTTGCTGTTGATTGATAGAAAATTATTTCAGATATATTTCTAATGAATTCTTACTAAAACATTTGTTCTAAGCCAATCTTTTTTGCCGTTAAGTAAATGTTATCGTGTGTAAAAATATAAGTAATCTACGCAAAATGTTAACTCAAAGTACCTCAATAAGTTCTTACTAATTATCCACTCCACAATACGATACAGGATGTATTATTAAGACTTTATTTCTAAAACTAGTATAACGTTCAAATTACGATCTTGTCCGTTTATAAAGGCAAATCCTTCTGATAGTCTATTATTATAGTGATTGGATTTTCCATCAGAATGTTGTTGTTATTGTTGTTGTTGAAGATTGCCTGGCCCTTGTGGCCATGCACGGGCTCTTGCAATTAAGTAGGTTGTAGATATTGAAATGATTTTGATTTGAAGGTGAATAGGGATAAAAGGATACAGGATAAACAACATACTCCATTAGAAAGGAGTAAGCTTTTATATAAGATACAGTATATTTAAGTTTTCATCGACTTGTAAAATACATTGCTATAAAAGAAAATCTACCCAGACATTCTAGCAAATTTTTTTTTTCATATCAAGTGTAATAATCCCTTTGCAAACTAACACCTTAATAGTATTTATTTAATGAACAAAAATATATCATCTCATACTAAGAAATATTCCAATATCATCCTACTTTTATCTGTTTTGACGTTGTTACTGTTTTTAGAATGATTTATTGTTAATTTATTCTCATCATTTATTTATTTCCTTGTTTCCTTTCCTCACTGGGCTATTTTTCCCTATTGGAGCCCTTGGGCTTATAGCATCTTGCTTCTCCAACTAAGGTTGTAGCTTGGCTACTACTACTACTACTACTACTACTACTACTACTACTACTACTAATAATAATAATATTGCGAAATAAATAAGAAGATTAACTTCCTGGCTAGTACAGTGGTAACATGTTCGCCCCGGATTCGTATGGCAGCAGATCGATCCTAGATCGGGATCGTGGGTTTAAGCTGTTTATTGGAGAGGCCACTGATGTTGTTGGGCATCACAGTAGGGAGTTGGGCTTGCCCGGCTGACGTTCTGGTGAGGATCTATTCTGATGAAAATGGAACTGAAACCAGACACCTTTAACCTACGGGTTGTGGTGGCCGATGTGGTAACGTCCCTGACTGGTAAACGCCAGACTGGGGTTCGGGTTCCTCTCAAACTCGTTAGTTTCTTTGGTCGCTGCAACCTTACTATCCTTGTGAGCTAAGAATTGCGGTTTTGGGGGAGTTTATAGGTCCATCTGCTGAGTCACCAGCAGCCATTTCCTGGCCCTCCTTGGTCCTAGCTTGGGCAGAGATTGGGCTTGGGCGCTGATCATATGTATATATGGTAAGTCTCTAGGGCACTGTCCTACTCGATAGGGCAATGTCACTGTCTCCTGCCCCTGCCATTCATGAGCAGCCTTTAAACCTTTAAACGAAAAGGAATTATATGGATGCCATTACCGTAATTTTATCCAGCGTATGTATTTTCCTTCAGAATCCTTCAACCTTTTCGTCGAATTAAGGACACTAGGAAAAGGGAATATATAAAGAATCCTGTATAGAGAGCTAATCCGGAGAGTATTCCATCATGTAATTGAACCATTTGCTTAATAGATTCCATTATCTGTGCACTACATTCTGCTCCTCTTAATCAAATTATATTCTTTGCTCAGGGAATTCAATGATTTTATTCCAAAAGGATTTTCTATTAATTTTAATGTATTATTTGTGGAATATAATGTATGAAATGTATGGAAATGTATTGAAATGTATGATTTTTTTTCTTCATACAGACAAGAGAAGTCGATGCTTTCATTCCAAAATGATTTTCTATTAATTTTAATATATTATTTCCGGAAAATAATGTATGAAATGTATGAAAATATATTAAAATGTATGAATTTTTTTTCTTCATACAGACACATCTTACTATACTCAATTTTTTTTTTTAATGAGACGCATTTGCACTGACTCACAGCGGTGCCCTTTTAACTCGGAAAATTTTCCTGCTGTCTGATTGGTTAGAATTATCTTGTCCAACCAATCAGCGATCAGGAAACTTTTCCGAGCTACAAGGGCACCCCTGCGAGTCGGTGCAAATCTGCCTCACTAAAAAGAATTGACTGTAGATGGCATGATATGCAGGCGTAAATTTTAATGATGTCATTAAAAATGCCAGCTTCCAATAGCGTTGCCAAGTGCTGGAATAATTATATTGCAGTTTTCCGTTTCTCTCGTAATTTGTATCTTGCAAAAAAAGTAATAAAGCCGACTGTGACCTTGATTTTATTAGTTTTCCGTTTCTCTCGTAATTTTATCTTGCAAAAAAAGTAATAAAGTTGAGTGTGACCTTAATTTTATTAGTTTTCCGTTTCTCTCGTAATTTTATCTTGCAAAAAAAAGTAATAAAGCCGACTGTGACCTTAATTTTATTAGTTTTCCGTTTCTCTCGTAATTTTATCTTGCAAAACAAGTAATAAAGCCGACTGTGACCTTAATTTTATTACAGTTTTCCGTTTCTCTCGTAATTTTATCTTGCAAAAAAAGTAATAAAGCCGACTGTGACCTTAATTTTATTACAGTTTTCCGTTTCGCTCGTAATTTTATCTTGCAAAAAAAGTAATAAAGTTGAGTGTGACCTTAATTTTATTACAGTTTTCCTTTTCTCTCGTAATTTTATCTTAAAAAAAAGTAATAAAGCTGACTGTGACCTTAATTTTATTACAGTTTTCCGTTTCTCTCGTAATTTGTATCTTACAAAAAAAGTAATAAAGTTGAGTGTGACCTTAATTTTATTAGTTTTCCGTTTCTCTCGTAATTTTATCTTGCCAAAAAAAGTAATAAAGCTGAGTGTGACCTTAATTTTATTACAGTTTTCCGTTTCTCTCGTAATTTTATCTTGCAAAAAAAGTAATAAAGCTGAGTGTGACCTTAATTTTATTACAGTTTTCCGTTTCTCTCGTAATTTTATCTTGCAAAAAAAAAGTAATAAAGCTGAGTGTGACCTTAATTTTATTACAGTTTTCCGTTTCTCTCGTAATTTTATCTTGCAAAAAAAAAGTAATAAAGCTGAGTGTGACCTTAATTTTATTACAGTTTTCCGTTTCTCTCGTAATTTTATCTTGCAAAAAAAGTAATAAAGCTGACTGTGACCTTAATTTTATTACAGCATTCCGTTTCTCTCGTAATTTTATCTTGCAAAAAAAGTAATAAAGCTGACTGTGACCTTAATTTTATTACAGCATTCCGTATCTCTTGTAATTTTATCTTGCAAAAAAAGTAATAAAGCTGACTGTGACCTTAATTTTATTACAGCATTCCGTTTCTCTCGTAATTTTATCTTGCAAAAAAAAAAAATAAAAAAAATAAATAATAATAATAAGCCTAACCAGGCTTGAATCTAGAAGATACGATAGAACCAATTAGTGGTTATTGAAAACTCTAATTGAAATCTATTGAAAATATGTACAATGACATTATAATATGAAGGATTTAGAGCTGGTAGCGAAGGATATCCTTCCATTATGAATTAATCCTTCAATTTAGTGCCTCACTGGGGATGACATCTTCAAGTAAATCCCCAAATTAATCGCCGTTAATAATATCACTCATGATGGCCCTCGTCTTAACTCAATAAGGCTATTCCCAAAGTCCTTCTATATATTAAGACTACATATAGGATATTCTAGATTATGTAAGCATCTTATATAAGCTTTTTGTAATGTTCAATGGTAAATATCATTTTATCATTATCCTCGGTATCATGGTCCGCAAAAAAAAAGAAAGGAAAAAAAATACAAATAAAGGTAAAATTAAATTATCTGAAACATTAAATTTTGTTTACAGTTCCTTAAAGATAAAGTGAAATTATGACATTACACAACATAAAAAGATTAGAAAATCCCTATGGCATTACTCGGTATCATGGATCATAATGCAAGAAATACAAATAAAGTTAAAATTAAATTATCTGAAACATTAAATTTTATTTTCAGTTCCTTAAAGATAAATTGATATTATGACATTACACAATATGAAAAAAATATAAAATCCCTAATGATATTTCTTACAACCTTTCCCTACGGTAAGGGGTCGGTTGCCTGATGCGCGCTCTAATAGCATCAGCCAACAGTTCGTTAAAGACAATTTGAAAAAAAAGTTCAAAAAAAAGAAAAAAATATATATACAGTATATATATATGTATATACATATATATATATATATATATATATATATATATATATATACATACATATATATATATATATATATATATATATGTATATATATATATATATATATATATATATATATATATATATATATATATATATATATATATATAATCCCTATGTCATTTGTCATGACCTTTCCCTACATTAAGGGGTCGGTTGCCTGATTTGCCATCTAATAGCATCATTCATGGTTTATAATTTGACATAGGGTTTTAATAAGCACATGACCTTGCAGTCATCAACCACAGTTATTGGCGGTGAACCCAACTTTTAGCTAAATAGTCTAACTGCAAAGCAGCAGTTTCCACAGTTACTGTCAGTAGATCTACCCCTTTGTCAAAAAACTATACAAGTCAGGAGCTGTCCTTTTAGTCGCTTTCTAATACACGCAGGACATACGGTGGTAGTATTAGCCACAATTTGTGCTACATATGATATCAGTTTAACTTGATATATTTCAATTTGGGTAGATTAGGACTCTCTTTTAAACTTTTACTGGTGTAATAAACATTACTCCAATGGTTGAATTCAAAAGTTTTCAATGAAGACATTATTTTACGTTGAAGATTATTTTGTACAATTAGAATAAACAGGATTATTCATTTCATATTCTGTGCTGGACGTATCCTCGTTGTCTCCCACCCTAACCCCCCCCCCCCCCAAAAAAAAAAAAATCTAGACATTATTCACTATTTTTTCTCAAGTTTAGAACGAAATTAATGAAAAATAGATTGCAGTTTTTTTTTTCAAACATTCTTATAAAGGTAAAACATTAATATATATTTTTTATTTTATTACACATTTGGCAGAGAGAGAGAGAGAGAGAGAGAGAGAGAGAGAGAGAGAGAGAGAGAGAGAGAGAGAGAGGTGTTACCATCACGGTAAATCAGATGTATTTTCGACATAATATTCTAAAAATATCAATTATAACATAACTCAGATAAAATTTCAATATGATTTTCTAAAAATATAAAAATAACATCACAACAAATCAGATAAAACCTCTAAATGTTTTTCAAAAAATAAAAAGAAATTAACATCACACAAATCAGATAAAATTTCTCAATGATTTCCTCCCCCCCCCAAAAAAAAATAATATCAAAACAAATCAGATAAATATTCTATATAGTTTTGTAGAAATATGAAAAAAATTAACATCACAACAAATTCGGTAAAAATTCTATATAAATTTTCCAAAACGAAAAATTAACATCACGACAAATTAGATAAAAAATCGATATGATTTTCTAAAAAAAACCTGAAAATTAACATCAAACAAATCAGATGAAAATTTTATATTATTTTCATGAAACAAAAAATTAACATCACAACAAATCAAATAAAAAATCTATATTATTTTCATGAAACAAAAAATTAACATCACAAATCATATAAAAATTCGTATATAATTTTCCCAAAACAAAAAAATAAGATCACAACAAATCGGATAAAAAAAAAATAATCAATATGATTTTCCAAAAGCATAAAAAAATTAACATGACAACAAATCAGAGAAAAACTCAATATGATTCCCCCCCCCCCCCCCAAAAAAAAAACATGACAACAAATCAGATAAAGAAATAATGATTTAAAAAAAATAATAATAAAATAAAATAGTATCACAAGGAATCAGATAAAAATTCTATATAATTTTCTAAAATTATAAAAAAAAATAATTCACATAAATGCAAGAAATACCACACAATCCTACAAGAATTATTCCCAATCCAGATGAGACGAACCTTCTTTTCGGAGAACAAGAATTCTATCCCATTGCGAGGAAATATAGAACCTCCAAGATGACTCTCCGCCGAGAAGGATGGATCACCTCTGTGGAACAAATCACTAAAGGATTCGAATATACTCCCAAACCTCATTACGGGCGTCCTAACACCATAGGACGCACCCCCCCCCCCACTCCCTAACGCCATCAGGGGGGGAGTGGAATCACCCCCCTCCCCCTTTTCTCTCAATCTGATTACGCCAAGGGAAGGTCGTAGCAGTTGCCTGGAGATAGAGATAAATAGACTTTTCTTTTCGATAGTTGGATTTCCAATGTTTAATATTATGTAATTTTATTCGGTTAAATTATTTTGGTATAAAAGTTTTGTTTTGTTTTGGATATCTCCCCTATATGATAAAGAGTATGTGATTGGATGCATATATATATATATATATATATAAATAAATGAATATATATATATATATGTATATATATATATATATATATATACTGTATATATATGTATATATATATATATATATATGGACACACTCACACACACACACACATATATATATATATATAGACACACACACACACACATATATATATATATATATATGGACACACTCACACACACACACACACATATATATATATATATAGACACACACACACACACACATATATATATATATATATATATGAATATATATCATATATATACACATATATACAGTGTATATATATATATATATATATAAATATATATAAATATATATAAATATAAATATATATATATATATATATATATCACTCCCATTAAAAATGGACATTTCTCTCAAATACTACACATCGAAAGTCACGTCCCTGTACTACTAATGACGTACACACGCCAGTGGATTATATCGACTCTCGAGATTTCAATAGAATTATTGATTATAAGTTTTTGTTGTTTGATCTAGTTCTTTGTGTAACTCGATTTTCATAATGAAGTGCTATTGATTTGATTCAATGCTAATAAAAAGTATATACAATCTTAAGTTAGGTTTAAATAGCGTTCATGAATAGTAGAGGAAAGGAACAGGACAATGCCCTTGGAGACTGACCATATATACATATGATCAGGGTACGGGAGGACCAGGCAATGGCTGCTGATGACTCACCAGGTAGACCTATGGGCTTCCCAAACACTCAACTTACTTGCTTAAAATGAACTATCGTGCTTGAGTGGGTCTTTAAATCAAGTACAATACATTGTCAGGAAAGATGTTAGGGCCAGGCAATGGCTGCCGGTGACTCACCAGGTAGACCTGTAGGCTCCCCGAAAACCCCAATTCCTAGCTCACAATGATCTATCGAGCTTGAGGGGGTCTTTAACTCCAGTCCAATAGATTGTCAGGAAGGGACGTTAAGGGCAGGTAATGGCTGCTGATGACTCACCAGGTAGACCAATAGTCTTCCCAAAAACTCCTCTCTCTAGCTCAAAATGAGCTATCGATCTCGGGAGGGTCTTTAACTCCAGTACAATAGATTGTCAGGAAGGGACATTAGGGCCAGGCAATGGCTGCTGATGACTCATGAGGTAGACCTTTCGGCTTCCCCAAAGCCCCCAATCCCTAGCTCAAAATGAACTATCGAGCTTGAGTGGGTCTTTAACTCCAGTCCAATAGATTGTCAGGAAGGGACGTTAGGGCCAGGCAATGGCTGTTGATGAGTCACCAGGTAGTCATATAGGCTCTTCCAAAAACTCCAATCTCTAGCTCTCAATGAGGTATCGAGCTTGGGAGAGTCTTTAACTCCAGTCCAATAGACTGTCAGGAACGATCGTTAGGGCCAGGCAATGGCTGTTGATGACTCATCAGGTAGACCTTTCGGCTTCCCCAAAGCCCCCAATCCCTAGCTCAAAATGAACTATCGAACTTGAGTGGGTCTCTAACTCCTGTTTAACAGATTGTCAGGAAGGTACGTTAGGGCCAGGCAATGGCTGCTGTTGACTCACCAGGTAGACCTAAAGGCTCCCCAAAAACCCCAATCTCTAGCTCTCAATGAGCTATCGAGCTTGGGAGGGTCTTTAACTCCAGTCCAATAGACTGTCAGGAACGAACGTTAGGGCCAGGCAATGGCTGTTGATGAGTCACCAGGTAGTCATATAGGCTCCTCCAAAACCTCAATTCTTAGCTCTCAATGAACTATCGAGCTTGAATGGGTCTTTAACTACAGTCCAATAGATTGTCAGGAATGTACGTTAGAGCCAGGCAATGGCTGCTGATGACTCACCAGGTAGACCTTTAGGCTCCTTCAAAACCCCAATTCCTGGCTCTCAATGAACTATCAAGCTTGAGTGGGTCTCCAACTCCCGTTCAACAGATTGTCAGGCAAGGGACGTTTCCAATAGGTTATCACAACCCTGAAAGATTGTTTTAGTGAGTGTGTACATGTGTTCCTACCACTTTTCCTTTTACTTAGAACTACATTTCCTTTCGCACCGAGGTCTCCCACCGTGACAAGATGTATGAGGAGTCAAAGAAATATCCGAGAATGTTTTCTTTGACTCTGGGAAAATGGAACTGTCTGTGTTATTGTGTCCTCCTCAGATGTAATATTCTTCTGGATCCCGACGGTGTCTTTATTGCTTTTGCAAACGGTGTTGAAAACATTCTGGGCTGGGGAAATGTCGGGCGGAATTCCAATTATTTTGACAGGCTTCATCCATTGCATTTGCTTGCCAACTCGACTTTTCTGTTCCTTCATGAATAGGTTTTTTTTTCTGGTTTTTTTTTTTTTTTTTTTTTTTTTTACAGTACCACCCGAGTTTGAAATGGTACTAGAAATTGCATAAGTCAAGAACAATTATAATTTTACAAGTTTGAGTTTAGATTTTTATGACTCTTATTTTTCGCAAATCTTTGCTATATCTCTCCCTTATGAATATTTACAAATAATGCCAATCAATTACCTACAATGGGCATATTCTTTGTTTATCACAGTATCACTATGGTTTAAATGATAGGTCTACTGGAAATCGGGTGCTTAAAATATTTTATATTAATTGTTCATCACTTCTCTTGTAGTTTATTTATTTCTTATTTCCTTTCCTAACTTAGCTACTACTACTACTACTACTACTACTACTACTACTACTACTACTACTACTACTACTACTACTACTACTACTACTACTACTAATAATAATAATAATAATAATAATAATTAAAAGTTTTTTATGGGAAGTTTCAATCAAAAGGAATTTTGCGAAGTTAATTTTTAGTCATAATCGCCATTTTTCTTATCAATTTCTCTTTGCTTTTAAAACTAGATGATATAGTTAAATATTAATCCATTTATTACTGAAATAAATCCACATACACATCAAATCAATATTTACATCGGATTTAAGGGAAAAATAAAATTTCAAAATTTAATCCGGTATCCGCCACATCTCTGGACTCGATGACGTATGAATTTAGCACTGGAAAAGGATGGGTCTAAAAAAAACTCTATAATCAAACGAACCGAAATGGGAGATCAAAGGCATTTTTGAATGCTGGGAGTTTTTGGATATAAATTATATATCCTTTGAGTAATTATTAGTTTGGCATAAGAGGAGAAGCATGATTGAAAAGGGAAGCGCGTGAAAATTTGCTCGGAGTTTGGGGCGAGAAAAAATCTTAATGCTAAACAAAAACTTTCCATTTGATATTATTTGCTTGAAATCTAGGTACGTTATTATTATTATTATTATTTTTGTTGTTATTATTATTATTATTATTATTATTATTATTATTATTTTTGTTGTTATTATTATTATTATTATTATTATTATTATTATTATTATTATTATTATTATTATTATTACTATTATTATTTCATTATTATTGTTATTATTAATATTATTATTATTGCTATTATTATTATTTAATAATAATAATAATAATAATAATAATAATAATAATAATAATAATAATAATAATAATTATTATTATTATTATTATTATTATTTAATAAAAATAATAATAATAATAATAATAATAATAATAATAATAATTATCATTATTATTATTATTATTATTATTATTATTATTACTATTATTATTATTATTATTATTATTATTATTTTTTAATAAAAATAATAATAATGATAATAATAATAATAATAATAATAATAATTATCATTATTATTATTATTATTATTATTATTATTATTATTATTGCTATTATTATTATTTAATAAAAATGATAATAATAATAATAATAATTATCATTATCATTATTATTATTATTTAATAAAAATAATAATAATAATAATAATAATAATAATAATAATAATAATAATTATTATTATTATTAATATTATTATTATTATTATTATTATTATTGTTATTATTATTATTACTAGTAGTAGTGTATGCGATCCATCATAAGCAACGGCTAAGTATTTAGATAGATATGCACACATTCGCACACGCACCGTCTCTCCCAACAGGGTATGACTACTCTCTTCTTAACAGAGGGACTGCAAGAGCAGAACGTGACTGGAAAGTAATATATATATATATATATATATATATGTATATATGTATAAATATATATATATATATACATATATATATATATATATATATACCCAAACACTTGCTCATTATTATATAGGGGATATGATAATAATAATAATAATAATAATAATAATAATAATAACAACAACATTTATTATTGTTTGTTATTGCTCTTTCTCCATGGAAATATTTATCCTCCAACGTAATATAATTAACTGGACTGTTCAAGTTATGTATCATTGCAACATAAATATCCGAGACTGGGAATATGATATCAACTCACTAATGAATGATATCGGTGTACGGACATGTCTGGGAGTTCTCGAAGACCTGAATATTGGTAAATATAATGATATTGAAGCAATAATTCCGGGTATTTTGCAATAGGAATTACTTGCAATCCTTCATTGCAACCTCAGTTGAGGTTAAGTGAATGCAATTATCAACTAGAGGGGCACTCAGTAGAGCGCTGATCTCCGCTGCGGCAACTTATATCTTGACCTTTTCCCGACCTTGACCATGACCTTGATCTTTGACTTTAACATGTATTAATTGGTGTGGATTTTCTTACACTCAAATGTGAACTAAGTTTAAAGTCTCTGTGATAACGATGTCCAAACTCATAGCTGATGACGTGAAATGGACATTCAACTTGACCGTGACCTTGACCTTTGTCTTTAACATATATTAATTGACGTGTATTTTCATACACTCAAATGTGATCTAAGTTTGAAGGTTCTGTAATAACGATGTCCAAACTTATGTCTGATTACGTGAATTGAACATTTTGCTTGACCTTGACCTTGACCTTTGACTTTGACATGTATTCATTGGCGTGGATTTTCATACAGTCAAATATGAACTAAGTTTGAAGGTTCTGTAATAACGATGTCCAAACTTATGTCTGATTACGTGGATTTGAAATTTTGCTTGACCGTGACCTTGACCTTTGACCTTGACCTTCCAAAATTTAATCATTTCCTGGTTTTTACATGACAGCTTGATTACTCTACGATTAAAATTGTGGCCAGGAAGCTGTTAATAAACAAACACACACAAACAAACAAACAAACACCAAACAGGGGTGAAAACATAACCTCCCTCCACCTTCGTTGACGGAGGTAATTCATGTCTGTACAAATACGTTGATGATATTGCAATGTTGCTCTGATTCATCTTGCACGGACAACGTATTCCAGAATACGTCGAATACAGCAGAGATCGCTGGAATCGAATGGAAGATGAAGGTTGGCAGAGTTGTCGTAATATTTCAGCATAAATCCAGGTAGCTGGACGTATGTTGAAATATCGAAGGTCTCTCGCTGACTTCGTATCTTATTCAATATATCTGGCCTCTGCGATATATATATCGTCGTTTATCAATGAATAGAATGTAAGAATACTACACCGTTTGTATGTTGTTTAGATTTATTGGTAACTTTTTTTTTTTAATTCTGTTTAAAATTGGTTAGTTTAAAAAGTTTTCAGGAGATAAAACAGTCAGTGTAGATGGAAATAGATGTAAATAATTTCTCTATTTGCTAATAGAATATAAGAATACTACACCGTTTGTATGTTATTTAGATTTATTGTTATCTTTTTGATTAAATCTGTTTAGAATATGTTAGTTTAGAACATATACAGGAGATAAAACAGTCATTGTAGATGGAAATAGATGTAAATAATTTCTCTATTTGCGAAGATATAGAATAGACTAAAAGAATATAACACCATTATCATATTTTTGAAATTTAGAGTTGTTTTTATTATGTCTAAAATTAGTGGTTAGTGTAAAACATTTTCAGGAGATAAAACAGTCAGGTTAAATGGAAATAATTTCTCTATTTTCGAAGATATAGAAAAGAATAAAACAATATAACACCATTATCATATTTTTGAAATATAGAGCTATTTTTTTAATTGTGTTTAAAATTGGGGGTTAGTTTAAAACATTTTCAGGAGATAAAACATTCAGGGAAGATGGGAATAATTTCTCTTTTTCCGAAGACATAGAAAAGAATCAAAGAATATAACACCATTATCATATTTTTGAAATTGTAGTGTCTGCAACCTCACCATCCTTATGAGCTAAGAATGAAGGGTTTATGGGAGGCTATAGATCTACCTGCTGAGTCATCAGCAGCCAGTACCTGGTTTTCCCTGGTCCCAACTTGGATGGAGAGGGTGTTTGGATGCTGATTACATGTCTTTATGGCATTGTCCTGCTAACAAGGGCAATGTCACTCTCCCTTGCCTCTGCCATTCATGAGCGGCCTTTAAACCTTTATGATCAGTAAAATTCTAATGCAAATTGCTAATTTCTCTTCATCCCTGACAAACAACAAAATGATGTTGATCAGTTTATTAGAGCTGTATTCAGTAATTGAGACACACACAATTTCGCTCTAATTTGCAGATATCTTCAATAATAATCAGCAGTTCATTTATTATTAATTTATTGTAATTAGGAGCTACGAAGCATAACCTGCGATTAATTACCTAATCCCAGAAGAGATGGTCTGACTAATTTTCTAATTAGTAAAGTGCAAATGCTTTTTTTTCCATTAATAATTCAAGTTCAAATTGCATACATTACATACGGATGGCTGAACAATTAGTCTTATGAATAAGCAAAGGCAAAACTACAATTTTATATTATGAAATATACCTTCAGTATTCAATTTTATAAATATATAGGACTATAGAAAATACCATTGAAAACTGCATAGTATGAATACGGTTCCTTATGTACTTTGACTTATAGCATTCTGGTTTTCCAAGTAGGGTTGAAGGTTACATGATGATGATAATAATAATAATAATAATAATAATAATAATAATAAGAAAATTAATAATAATAATAATAATAATAATAATAATAATAATAATAATAATAATAATAATAATAATAATAATAAAAAAAAAAAAAAATAATAATAATAATAATAATAATAATAATAATAATAATAATAATAATAATAATAATATTAATAATAATAATAATATACCCAAGGAATTGCATTTTATTTTTCAGCTTTCTGTTAGCAAAATTTATCTGCACAAAATGTACATACATGAAATGGCGAGGTATTTTTTTTTTTTTTTGGCGCTTGAAGAAAATGAAATAAAATTTATTTTCCATTAATATTAGCATTCCTAATATAGGGATCATATTTGCATTTGCTAACGCATTTACCCAGATTACTCGTATAAACACTTTGAGAATGCATTTGAAAATGAGATTTTAAACTGATTATTCAAGAACATTAAAATTTAATGTAAATTTCTCTTTATTATTCAGTGTAGAAATCAGTCCCAAAGCACCCAGATGAATTTCATGACTTCCCTACCATAAATTATTAAATTTTATTTATAATTTCGTTAAAAAATTAATGCAAAACGTAAAATTAAAATTAAAAATATCTCAAACAAATGATTTTGAATGGCAAACGACTTTGGGGGTTTCCCATATATATATATATATATATATATATGTGTATATATTTATATATATATATATATATATATATACATGTATACAATAATGCATATATGCATTTATACATACGTACATACTTACTGTAAATACATACAAATGTTCTTTTATCATATACTTGAATAGTATATCTTTAAATAAAATGCTTTATTTCAGGGTGAAAAAAATAATTGAATTTTAATTCGTGAAAACCTTCGAACATTTTACCAAACAAAGGTAATTTCAGTCATATTTATATAAGGCAGAAATAATATTCACATAAATAGATAAGCACGCTCAATGACTTTTGTTCCAAGTTAAAGGAAAACTCTCCTAATACACAACAACAACAACAACAACAACATAAAAAACAACAACAAATGCAGCCGTTTTTAGTCCACTGCATGACAAAAGGCTTACACCTGTCAAACAAAGCCTGGGGTTTGGCCAATTTTCATCACCACGCCAGATTTTCCTCTTATCGCCTACAGCAAACCAAACTGGTATGGGTGGCCATGACTATAGTCAAATTTTTTTTTAGCGAGGCCGATTTGCACCGACTCCCAGCGGTGGCCTTTTAGCTCGGAAAAGTTTCCTGATCACTGATTGGTTGGACAAGATAATTCTAACCAATCAGCGATCAGGAAACTTTTCCGAGCTAAAAGGCCACCGCTGCGAGTCAGTGCAAATGCGTCTCATTATAAAAATTTTAGTATAGTACAGCTTTGCTGATACGCAAATCATTCCACCACGTTACGGTATCCTCACTCAGAAACACATACACACATAGATACACAGTTTGAATGAAAACTTGTAATGCACAAACACAATATACACAAACACACACATGCATATATATATATATATATATATATGTGTGTGTGTGTGTGTGTGTGTGTGTGTATTTGTGTGTATGTGTGTGCATATGTTAGTGTATTACAACAGCTTTCATTCAACTGAAAACAAAAGCCTTTGAGCATACACGCCTATTTATGTATGTATTAAGCCGATAGAATGATTCTTCTCATGCTATTCTTCCCTGTTGGAGCCCTTGGGCTTATAGCATCTGGCTTTTCCAACTAGGGTTGTAGCTTATCTAGTAATAATAATAATAATAATAATAATGATAATACTAATAATAATAATAATAATGATGATGATGATGATAATAATAATTATGATAATAATAATAGGGATGATATTATTATTATTATTATTATTATTATTATTATTATTATTATTATTATTATCCAAGATACAGCCCTAGTTGGAAAAGCAAGATTCTATAAGCCTAAGGGCTCTAATAGGGAAAAATAGCTCAGTGAGGAAAGGAAATAAGGAGATAAATAAGTGATGAGATCACATTAACAATAAATCATTCTAAAAACAGTAACAACGTCAAAATAGATATGTCATTAATAATAATAATAATAATAATAATAATAATAATAATAATAATAATAATAATAATAATAATAATAATAATAATAATAATAATAATATTAGTAATAATAATAATAATAATATGAGAACTATAGTAAGAGGTGATCGAGTTACCCCAAAAGGAGCGCTCACCAGTTTTTGACATGATTTGATTTCCCCCTAAAGGAAAGGACGCCCAGTCATCCTTCTCTAAACAAGACAAGGTCACGTTTGAGTGCATCAAACGTTTTACCCGCTGAGGCAAACGTGCTTATTTGGACTTTCCCCCAAAAATGTAAAAAACGTTTTTGGGAATTTTTATATTTGGGGTTTTCAGTCTTATTTTTTTAATCGTTGTCAGAATTTGTTATATTATTATTATTATAATTACCTGGAAGCGTTTCAATAGATTTTGACTTCCTCCCAAAAATGTAAAAACGTTTTTATGCATTTTTATATTTGTTTTCTTCATTCTTTTTTTTTTTTTTTTTTTTTTGTCAGTCTGCTTTCTGTTCAAATTTGGTTAGAATTTTTTATATTATTATTATAAGTACCTGGAAACCTTGCTATAGAATTTTATATTTTCATGATTCTTATCTTGGTAATTGGAAATGACAAGATTTGAATTCTGAAAAATTTGATATTTCCAATGATATTTCTCATTGATTTTATTCGTGTTCCGAATTCTTTATATTATTATTATTATTATTATTATTATTATTATTATTATTATTATTATTATTATTATTATTATTATTATTATTATGACATTTATCTTCATATTTCACAAAGGAATGTAAAGATACTTTTTAGACTTTTTTTATTGTTGTAAATACTTGGATGTCTTGCAAGAATATTTCAGAATATTTTTATAACATTCGTCTTGGAAATTGGAAACAACAAGAAGAAGTTAATTGTAAATATTTCCCGTGTTTATTTTGCTTTTGTTGTTGTTTATTTTTTGTTCAGAATTTGTTATATTATTATTATATTTACTTGGATATATAGGGAGATGATTTCATAGTATTTTAATTTCATCTATCTCGGTAATCACAACTAAAAATAATGGAATTTTTGACACTTCGGTATTTTGCATTTATTTTTGTTAATATAGATTTATATTAAAGACATGAAAAGGATTTTTAACCATATATTCAATAGTATTTATCTTTAGAGCCAGACCTTTACAAGTTACCTTAAGTAGATATTATCGTCTTTGAAATTATAAAGGTACTGAGTATATTCTAAGATACTATCAAACATTAAATCAAATTCCATGAGAACTATCTTGCGCTTGTAACTTAACTAAAATTGTTCTCTAGTCTTGGGTAGCGCCTCTGCCTCTGTACCATAGTCTTCCACTGTCTTTGGGTAGGGATCTCTTGCTTGAGGGTACACTCTTCCTCTGGTTATTTTGAAGTTTTTATCCTCTTGTTATTTTGAAGTTTTATATAGTTTATATATGGATGATTTATTCTAATGCAGTTATTCTTATATTTATCTTCAAGTTTATTTTTTTATATCCATTTCTCACTAGGCTATTTTCCCTGTTGGAGCCTTTGGGCTTATAGCATCCTGCTTTTCCAACTAAGGTTGTAGCTTAGCATTTAATAATGATTATAATAATAATAAGAATAATAATAATAGTAATAATAATAATAACAATAATAATAATAATGATAATAACAACATTATTTCCTATTGAAGTGAGCTATCTCTCTAATTCCCATTTCTTGTCAAAGGTAGCTCAGTAAATAGATTACCAAGATTACCCTCTCAATTACCCAATTCTCTACCCCATTACCTTCCCTCGTGATTGTCGTGATATTTCTTTGCAAAAAAAGAAAAAAAAAAATTGAATCGTGGAATTCCTAAAGAATAATTTTACCGGATGATATTGACCTGATTGGTAACGTCTCTGCCTGGTGTTTGCCAGTCGGGGGTTCGAGTTCCGCTCAGACTCGTTAGTGCCATAAGTGACTGCAACCTTACCATCCTTGTGAGCTACGGTTGGGGGGTTTGGGGGAGCCTATAGGTCTATCTGCTGAGTCATCAGCAGCCACTGCCTGGCCCTCCCTGGTCCTAGCTTGGGTCGAGAGGAGGCTTGGGCGCTGATCATATGATATTTGGTCAGTCTCTAGGGCATTGTCCTGCTTGCTAGGGCAATGTCAATGTCCCTTGCCTCAGCCATTTATGAGTGACCTTTAAACCTTTTAAATCTTTTAAATAAATACGACCAAATTTTTAAAAGTAAATAGCCACATATATGAAGAATTAAATTTAAATTTTCTTAGTTATGTTGTTGAGCTTATTTTATAAAATGTAAGTGTCACTAGGGCTAAAATATATTTCGAGTACATTAGAAATGAATAATAATGGAAAACATAACAGACACCTCACATGTCTCAAACTGTCATGCCAGCTTCGTGGATCAGGTTTCGATTCCCTGGCCGGTCAGAAGCTATTGTCTTTGAGTGGTTTTGCCTCGTGACTCTGATCCTGAGGTCGGTAAAAGAATCCAGGCATTAAGGTATTGAAATGTATGGCTTAATTGAGTATGGAAAACATATCTGAATGTGTTAAATTTATTATTATATATGTATATATATATATTTACATATATATACAGTATATGTGTGTATATATATATATATATATATATAGATAGATATAAATGTATATATTATATATTTATATATATATATATATATATATATATTTATGTATGTATATATATATGTATATATACATATATATATATATATATATATGTATATATATATATATATTTATATATATATATATATATACAGTATATATACATAAATATATATATGTATATATATATATATATATATACATAT
>NC_090751.1:6867582-6872582 GCF_036898095.1 Palaemon carinicauda
CCCTCTGGATCCAGCGCTGATTTACATACCCTGCAACAGAATCCCTTCAAATCCAACGCCAATCAGCTCTTTTTTTTTTTCTTTTTTTTCCGTGTGTCCCTGATAGCAACTTTCCTTGAGACTAATGGAAATAGACGGGCGTGAAATTTTCCGATTATTTATGGCTCAGTTCTCTCCTCAGGGCCGCGAGGGAGGACGATAAAAGCTGACAGAAAAGGGACGGGACGTAAAGGGAAGGACGGCTTAAATGGAGATGGACGAATAAGCTCCGATTCTTTTGATGTGGGTCGCACAATACAATTCACTCCGGATTACTCTCGTTGATCTAATTCGAAGTGATTGGTCAGTCTGTCTTCGACATGTCTTTCGTGTGTGATTATGCTTCGCGAATTTATAGTAGTTTTTTTTGGTTACATTTTGCTTGAGAGTTTTATTTCTAGAGTTTTATTTAGCTTAATGAGTTTGATTGATAAAGATGATAATTTTCCTTGATAGTTTTCTGTTTCTGGAGTTTTTTTAGCCTAATGAGTTAGTGATGAAGATGATAATTTTCCTTAAGAGATTTTTATTTCTAGTTTTTTTAGCCTAATGAGTTAGAGTGATAAAGATGATAATTTTCCTTGAGAGATTTCTCTTTCTATTTTTTTTTTGGAGATCTTTTTACTCTTGTTGATGTAAATCGAAGTGATTGGCCAGTCTGTCTTCAGCATGTCTTTCGTGTGCGATTATGCTTCGCGAATTTATAGTATTTTTGGTCACATTTTGCTTGAGAGTTTTTTGTTCATTTCAAGAGTTTTTTTTAGCCTGATGAGTTAGATTGATAAAAGAAATAATTTTTCTCGAGAGTCTTTTATTTCTAGAGTATTTTTAGCCTTTTAAGTTAGAGTGATAAAGATGATAATTTTCCTTGAGAGTTTTCGCTTTCTATATTTTTGGAGATCTTTTTACTCTTGTTGATCTAAATTGAAGTGATTGGTCAGTCTGTCTTCGACACGTCTTTTGGACATGATTATGGTTTGTAATTTTAAGTATTTATTTTTGTAATTATTTTTCTTTTATTTCTAAAGATCTCTTTACTCTTATTGATCTAATTTGAAGTGATTAGTTAGTTAATTTTCGACACGTCTTTTGTACACAATCATGTTTCGCGAATTTGTAATATTATTTATTACATTTTGTTTGGAAGTTTTTATTTTTTATTTTTAGAGATTTTTTAAGTCTAATGACTTTAGTTGATAAAATTAATGATAAAGCAACAGTGAGAGTATTTTATGTCTATATTTTGGGAGGAGACCCTCTTTCAAGCAAGTCTTATAAAAGATAATTGCTTTCTCAGTGGCATTATACTTGTTTTATATATATTTATACGTATATGTATATATATATATATATATATATAATTATATATATATATGTATATATATACATATATATATATATATATATATATTATATATATATATATATATATATGTACATATTTGAATATATATATATATATATATATGTATATATATACATATATATATATATATATATATATATATATATATATGTACATATTTGAATATATATATATATATATATATACACACATATATATATATATATATATATATTATATGTGTATGTATATATATAAATATGTATACATATATATGTATATATATATTAATATATATATATATATGTATATATATATATATATATGTATATATATATATATGTATATATATATATATATATATTTATATGTATATACATATATATATATGTGTATATATATATATATATATATGTATATACATATATATATATATATTATATATGTGTGTGTGTGTGTGTGTGTGTGTGTAAACGGCCACTTACTCGTTATTATATTGGAGAGATATGCTGATTCGAAGCCCATCGCAAATTTATTACTAAATCCCAAATTTTTTCAGTTATTACATATCACTAAAAGAATATTTCGACGAAATTCTCCTATTTCCGCATCTTTATCAAAATAATCTCCAATTTCAATTCATTCAAGGATTTCATAAGTGATTCGTGATTCCTTAATTTCCGGAATAAAGTAACGTAAAGCTGTACTTATATAAAGTACCTCGAAGAGAGAATATCATTTCACAAAAAGTAATTTTATATAATAATTCATATATAATAGCTGTTTTCATTAACATAGATTATGTGTCACTATTTTTAAGATTAAAATGGATCGCAATGTGTACAAGTCACATAAGATTATATAGACCTTTTATAACTAGTTAAAGACTCTATAATTACAAATGACTTGACAGCATAGGTCATTTAATATATTTTGAAGAGAAGGATCTGTTCAACAACGTTTAATGCATTACAGAAAACTTGAATCTGTACTTTTAATACGATTTGAATGACCAAAAATAATTTATTCTTTTATGAAACACTTGAAACTAGAGGGGCACTCAGTAGAGCGCAGACCTCCGCTGCGGCAGCTTATTTCTTGACGTTTTGCTTGACCTTAACATTGATCTTTGACCTTAGTATGTATTAATTTGTGTGGATTTTCATACACACAAATATGAACCAAGTTTAAAGTCCCTGTGACAACGGTGTTTCAAACTTGTGGTTGGTTACGTGAATTGGACATTTCGCTTGACCGTGACCTTGACCTTAGACCTTGACCATCCAAAATTTAATGATTTCCAGCGTTTTATATAACAGTTAATCTCTACAAGTTTCATTACTCTACAATTAAAATTGTGGCCAGGAAACTGTTCACAAACAGTCACACAAATATGGGGATAAAACATAACCTCCTTCCAACTTCGTTGGCGGAGGTAAAGATTATCACCAACTATATCCCACATATAGCATATAAGGCTCCCTTATGTGATAGCCTATTGGAAACGTCCCTGTCTAGCAATCTGTTGCATGGGTGTTCTCTCTCCTGTGAGCTAGGGATGAGGGTTTTGAGGGAGCCTATATGTATACCTGCTTAGTCAGGAATAGCCATTGTCTGACTCTCCCTGGTCTTATCTTCATGGAGAGGTGACTTGAGTGCTGATGGTCAGTTGCGTTGTCCTGTCCTATGCTCTCTAACGCAAATCTTGCGTAATCTCCGCCCTTAAAATTCTTTTTGTGAAATGGGTAGTATGGAGAGTGGGAGGGGTGAGATGAAAGTAATTCCTCGGAGGGGTGAGATTGAAGTTATTCCTCGGAGGGGTGAGATTGAATTAATTCCTCGGAGGGGTGAGATTGAAGTTATTCCTCGGAGGGGTGAGATTGAATTAATTCCTCAGAGGGGTGGGATGAAGTAATTTCTCGGAGGGGTAAGATTTCAAGTAATTCCTCGGAGGGGTGAGATTGAAGTAATTCCTCGGGGGGATGAGATTTGAAGTAATTCCTCGGAGGGGTGAGATTGGAGTAATTCCTCGGAGGTGTGAGATTGAAGTGATTCCCCGGACGGGTGAGATTTAAAGTAATTCCTCAGAGGGGTGAGATTTAAAGTAATTCCTCGGAGGGGTGGGATTGAAGTAATTCCTTGGAATGATGAGAGTGAATTAATTTCTTGGAGTGATGAGAGTGAAGTAATTCCTCCGGGGGGGCGGGGGGGATTGAAGTAATTCCTTGGAGTGATGAGAGTCAAGTAATTCCTTGGAGTGATAAGAGTCAAGTAATTCCTTGGAGTGATGAGAGTGAAGTAATTCCTCGGACGGGTAGGATTGAAGTAATTCCTTGGAGGGGTGAGAGGTGAAGTAATTCCTTGGAGTGATGTGAGTGAAGTAATTCCTCGGAGGGGTGGGATTGAAGTAATTCCTTGGAGGAGTAAGATTGAAGTAATTCCTTGGAGGGGTGAGGGTGAAGTAATTTCTCGGAGGGATGAGATTTGAAGTAAATCCTCGGATGGGTAAGATTGAAGTAATTCCTCGGAGGGGTGAGATTTGAATTATTTCCTCGAGTCTGAACATTAGCAAGAAACTTGGTGTATTGCTCCTTCTTCCGCTGAGGGATTTCAGTCAGCGACAGATGTTAATTAAGTTACGAGACCTTTATCTCTCTCGAGCGCCTTTGGATTTTGAGAGAAAAAGTAAGAACTTTTTAAAGAGAAGACAGAAACGCCTTCGCTTCCAAGGAGGAAGGTCATTTCTTTCTCGACTGCTATGCGTTTCAGATGAAAGAGTCTGTTTTTATCATATTCCTGTTTCATAAGTTACTTGACTAGGAATATATTTTAATTACATGTGACACTTCTATAAGCTCAGATAGATAGATAGATATACCAAAAGTTAATACATGTATATTCTCTTCCAAATCAAGATATATTTTTTTTTTTAAATACATGTGACACACTTCCATAATCTCAGATATATCAGATATACCGAAAGCTAATACATATAATATTCATTTTCACATCCATAAATATTTTTTAATTATATATGACAATTTTTTTAAAGTCAGATAGACAGTCAGACATACCGAAAACTAATACAAATATAAAATCGCTTTTAAATCAAGATATATATTTTAATTACATACGACACAATTCTATAAGCTCAGATAAACTGTCAGACATACTGAAAGTTAATACATATATATTCCTTCTCAAATCCAGATATATTTTTTATTATATATAACAAACTTTTATAAGGTCAGATAGACAGTCAGACATACCGACAGCAAATATATTCAGTATATATTCTTTCTCAAACACAGAAATATTTTTAATCACATATGGCAAACCTCTATATGCTCAGATAAACAGCCAAACATACCTACAACTAATATATATAATCCTTCTCTCTCTCTCTCTCTCTCTCTCTCTCTCTCTCTCTCTCTCTCTCTCCATATGAAATAAAAAAGACCGAAGCTGTCAGGAACATCGATTAACCCTGAACCATCGACAACATCTTGATAGATGAATACTTTCATACTGCTATTCTTCTTCTTCTTCTTCTTCTTCTTCTTCTTCTTCTTCTTCTTCTTCTTCTTCTTCTTCTTCTTGTTGTTCTTCTTCTTCT
>NC_090751.1:6882582-6892582 GCF_036898095.1 Palaemon carinicauda
CATGTGTTTTGAGATCTAGAATGACTGAGAATTAGATTTTTTTGTTTACTTTTTATTGTTTAGTACAAAAACATTTTTGTACAAATCATCATTAAGAAAATGTTTTCGTGTTAAGTTAGACCAAATAATTAGGCGATGAATAGTTATAAAAGATATAAAGAGCATAAAGAGTGACTAAGAAATATTTTTTTTATTTAGTAAAATAAATTGTGTACAGATTATCACTAAAATAAATTTTTTTTCATGTTAGGTTAGACCAAAGAAGTAGGCGTTGAATAGTTATAAAAGATATAAAGAGCATTAAGTACAGCTATTGTGTCCTATTGATATTAGGATAACCTATTTATATATATATATATATATATATATATATATATATATATACATATATATATATATATATATATATATATATGTATACACATATATATATATATATATATATATATATATGTATATACATATATATATATGTATGTATATATATATATATATATATATATATATATATATATAATATATATATATATATATATATATATATATATATATATATATATATATATATATATATATATACATATATATATATGTATATATATATGTATATATATATATATATATACATATATATATGTATATATATATATATATATATATATATATATAGTACAAAGCAATTTAATAGATTTCCACCCAGATTATTATAATTATTTTTTCTTTTTTTATGTTTAGTAAGATCAAGGAATCTGGCGTTGAAAGTTTATACAGATTTGTAAAGAACATTAGGCATAGCCATTGTATCCTGTCAATATTAATATAAGCTAAAGTATCAATCATATTGAATCTGGATGATAAAGGAAGCATTTAATTTGCTACTATTCAACATCTTGCAGAAAACGTAAATAAGAAAACCAGACGATGGTTGTATAATATATAGAGTATTAAACATAATAATTGCATCTTACAAACATTAAATCGAGCTAATGATCAATCATATAGAATCTAAATGCTAAAATCAACATTTATTTTCTGGTGGCCGATGTGGTAACGTCCCTGACTGGAGAACGCCAGGCTGGGGTTCGAGCCCCGCTTAAACTCGTTAGTATCTTTGGTCGCTGTAACCTCACCATCATTGTGAGTTTAGGATGGGGTGTTTGGGGGAACCTATAAGTCTATCAGCTGATTCATTAGTAGTCATTGTCTGGCCCTCTTTGGTTCTAGCTTGTGTGGAGAGGGGGCTTGGGTGCTAATCATATTTATATATGGTCAGTCTCTACGGCATTGTCCGGCTCTATAGGGCAATGTCACTGTCACTTGCCTCTGCCATTCATGAGCGGGCTTTAAACCTTCACACTAATGAACTTCTCTCTAAAAAACATGAATAAAAAAACCCACACGAAAAGTCTGAAATGCTTTATCCAATATAAATGTAGTCTCCCCACCCCTCAAATAGCACTGAGTGGTTCCAATTTGGCATTCCCGGGGTAGCCAAACATTTAACACCGACGGAAATAGAGTATGAGAAATTCACCGACGCTTTTGGGTATAACTTTCCAGGTTTTGTGTCCAGAAATACCGGTATTTGGGAACGAGGATTTGTCGACGCGGATATTCGCTAGCTGCGTGGACATGAGTCAGGTGTCACTATTAATACTGATATTACACATAAAAAATGAAAATAAAAGAGGCTTTAATTTATCATACATTACACATAAAGATGTAAAATGAAAAGAAAAAAAAAATCACATAAAAATTAAAATAAAAGAGGCTTTGATTTATTATACATTGCACATAAAGATGTATAATGAAAAGAAAAAAAAAATCACACATAAAAAATAAAATAAAAGAGGCTTGGACTTATCACACATTACACATAAAGATGCAAATGAAAAAAAAATGGCACGTTAAAAAGAAAATAGAAGATGCTTTTGACTTAACACATATTACGCATAAAGATAAAAGATTAAAAAAATATATGCACAAAAAAGAAAAAACAAGAGGCTTTCTACTGAACACACATTACACATAAAGATAACAATAGAAAAAATAATATACATAAAAAGAAAATAAAAGTCTTCTACTCAACACACACTGCACATAAAGAAAAAAAAATACATAAAAATGAAAAAAAGAGGCTTTGACTTGAGACACATTACACATGAAGATAAAAAGGAAAAAAAAAATATACATATAAATAAAATAAAAGTCTTCGACTTAACACACATTACCCATAAAGAAAAAAAAATAAAAGTAAATACACTTAAAAAAAGAAAATACAAGAGGCATTCGACTTAACATAGATTACTCCTGAAGATAAGAATGAAAAAAAAAATATGCATAAAAAATAAAATAAAAGATGCTTTTGTCTTGACACACATTACACATGAAGATAAAAAAAAAAAAATTACTCATAAAAAATGAAAATAAAAGAGGCTTTCGACTTAACATACATTACTCATAAAGATAAAAATTTGAAAAAAAAAAAGAAGACTTCGACTAATTTTTCGTAATTTTCATTATCGAAATGATCATGGAAAATCTCTTTTATCGACTGCGAGTGTAAATGGAGCTCTCACGATATAGAACGAACGTTTCAGATAATTTTAACCTCCGCCAATGAAGTTAGGAGGAGGTAATGTTTTCGCTCCAGTATGTCCGTTTGTCTGTCCGTTTGTCTGTTTGTTTGTTTGATTGTCAGGTTATGTTTTCACCCCTGTTTGTCTGTTTGTGAGGTTATGTTTTCGCTTCTGTTTGTCTGTTTGTCTGTCTGTTTGTTTGTTTGTGAGGTTATGTTTTCACTCCTGTTTGTCAGTTTGACCGTTTATCTGTCTGTTTGTTTGTGAGGTTATGCTTTCGCTCCTGTTTGTCTGTTTGTCCATTTATCTGTCTGTTTGTTTGTGAGGTTATGTTTTCGCCTCTGTTGGTCTATTTGTCTGTCTGTTTTTTTGTTTGTGAGGTTATGCTTTTGCTCCTGGTTGTCTGTTTGTCTGTCTGTCTGTTTGTTTGCAAGATTATGATTTCACTCCTGTTTGTCTGTTTGTCTGTCTGTTTTATTGATTGTGAGATTATGATTTCGCCCCTGTTTGTCTGTTTGTCCATTTTTCTGTCTGTTTGTTTGTTTGTTTGTGAGGTTATGTTTTTTTTATTATGAATAGCTCTAGAAAGGACAATAATGTAATACATAATATTTTTTGTTCTGGAGGTAATTTGTTTTATGTCGTCTAAGCCTCACTAAAGACATTTCAGTTAGAATTAAAACAACGTAAGATGTTCGTTTGTTTGTTTGTGAACAACTTCCTGGCCACAATTTTACTCATAGAGTAGTAAAACTTTCAGGGATTAATTGTTATATTAAGACGTGGAAGGGATTCAATCTTGAAAGTCCTAGGTCAAAGGTCAAGGTTAAGGTTGAGCAAAAGGTCGACCGAATTAGACGTGGAAGTGATTCAATTTTGAAAGTCCTAGGTCAAAGGTCAAGGTTAAGGTCGACCAAAAGGTTGACCGAATTAGACGTGGAAGTGATTCAATTTTTAAAGTCCTAGGTCAAAGGTCAAGGTTAAAGTCGAGAAAAAGGTCTACCGAATTAGACGTGGAAGTCATTCAATTTTGAAAGTATTAGGTCAAAGCTCAAGGTTAAAGTCAAGCAAAGGGTCGACCGAATTAAGCCTAACCTTAACCCCAAGTTTGCACTTGGTTGTCGCACAGAATTCAAATACGCCTATGGTCTAAATTGATACTGGGAAAGGCAAGCTGGTTTTTGAGAAATAAGCTGCCATGGTGGAGGTCTGCACTCTCACAGTGCTTTTCTAATTTGTAATTTGAATTACACTGTTTATTGTTGAGAATGAGCGATCACAGAACGCGTCTGTTGTGACATGAATAACTTTTTTTTTATTAATAATTCAATAAATACAGTTGGACTCAGGAATTCTTGATACACCTTGCTCCGAGGAACTACACACTGTTACACTCTAACTGCACGATAAGTTCCTGCTTGTAGCCCCCCATCTCTCTCTAATCTGTTTAGTAACGTCTCTGTCTGGTGTTTGCCAGACTGGGATTCGATTCCCGCTCAGACTCGTTAGTGCCATTAGTGTCTGCAACCTTACCATCCTTGTGAGCTAAGTTTGGGGGGTTTGGGGGAGCCTATAGGTATATCTGCTGAGTCATCAGAAGCCACTGCCTGGCCCTCCCTGGTCCTAGCTTGAGTGGAGAGGAGGCTTGGGCGCTGATCATATAATATATGGTCAGTCTCTAGAGCATTGTCCTGACTGCTAGGGCAATGTCACTGTCCCTTGCCTCTGCCATTCATGAGCAACCTTTAAACTTTTAAACACAGTAAGGGACTAACAGGGTGCTCGGCTTCTGAGCAAGGTGTATCAGGAATTCCTGTGGCCAACTGTACATTACAGAGTTGTGAATTAACTATAGAAACATTAGATATTCGATGATGCATTTCTCTACCTCATTAATTGATATAACTCACATTTACTCATTTTTATTTACCTACATTCTCATTTCAGTTCTTCCAACTTGCTTTACAATTTTATAATTTTAATTTTAAAGTAGTTTTGGAATGTCCTCCCCGGCGCCAACTCCCAATACTTAAGGCTAGAATTCAGTGCATCAAAATATGTACAAATCCTCTGACATGAAGTTAAGGAAACTAAGGTCCAACAACAATATTATTCTAATTTTAAATTTCATGTCTGTGTTCTTCCTCTTGAGATCAAAGCTGCGATTTAGTCAGCTCAGTACAAGCTAAGGCGACTCATCTCGTTCTTATAGCAATATAGCAGATGACTTGCTTTCATTTATTTTCTTGGTCTTTATAAGATTACATTTGTACGTTCGCGTACACACACAGAGACACACACATATCAGACGCAGACAACTCTCCGCTCATACATAGGCACACGCCCACCTACCCTCCCACACACACACGCACACACACACACACACACACCCACACAAACACACACACACACACACATATATATATATATTTATATATATATATATATATATATATATATATATATATATATATATATATTCATATGTATATATATGTATATATACGTATATATATGGACATATATATATATATATATATATATATATATATATATATATATATATATATATATATATATATATATATATATATATTTATATATATACATATATATACACACACACACATATATATATATATATAAATATATATATATATGTATATATATGTATAAATATGTATATATATACATATATATATATATATATATATATATATATATATATATATATATATATGTGTGTGTGTGTGTGTGTGTGTGTGCGTGTGAGTATGTGTGTTTGTTTGTTTGTGTGTGTATGTTTGAAATATATCATGACAAATCAGAGAGAGAGAGAGAGAGAGAGAGAGAGAGAGAGAGAGAGAGAGAGAGAGAGAGAGAGAGAGAGATTTATGCATTTAAAAAGTTAAAAGTTAAAAGCGAATGATGACAATTTTATTAAATGTTTTTCTAGCAATTTGATCTTCAGAAGTACGTCGTTTCGTAAAGAATAATTTTTTTTGTATAACCTAAAGGTATTGGAAAGTATTTTGATAGAATATTCCTTTAACTTTTGATCTTTTACATGTAGTATAAAATTCACTAAACTGGTTTTTGCTAAAAAAAAAAAGAAAAAAAAAAGAACTGTTGGGATATTCCTGATTTTTCCTATGGAAAATATTATATTGACGAACTATTGAGATTAACTTTTTGTTTATTTTTACTTTTCATTAGTATTTTTATGAAATAACATTGTGATTGTTGAAGAATTGACATTTCTTATGTCATATCAACAAAGTTATTGTCAAAGTTGAAATGTGTGAATAACGAACTACTGAGATATTTCTGATTTTTGCTATGGAAAACATCATTTCCCTTAAGAAATAGAATTGTACTTTTTGGAGAATTATCAGTTATTATGTCATGTCAATAAAATTAATATCAAAGCTTATTTTTACTTTTCATTAGTTTTTTTTTTTCTTCTGAAAGAAATAACATAGTGCTTTTTGAAGAATTGTCAGTTCATATGTCATATCAACATGACACTTGTCAAGGTTGAAATGTATGATTGACGAAATATTAATATATTCCTGATTTTTGCTATGGAAAATATTATATTGACGAACTATTGAGATTATTATTTTTTTTTTTTTTACTTTTCATCATTTTTTTAAAGAAATAACATTGTCCTTTTTGAAGAATTATCAGTTCTTATGTCCTATCAACAGTTATTGTCAAAGTTTAAATGTATAAATGTCGAACCATTGAAATATTCCCGATTTTTATTATAGAAAACATCAAATTGACTAACTATTAAGATATTCCTGATTTTTGCTATGGAAAACATTTTCTCAACGAACTATTGAGTCAAGCTTTCTTTTTTTTTTTTTTTTTTTTTTTTACTTTTCACCAGTTTCTTTTTTCTTTTTAAGTAATGGAATTGTACTTTTTGAAGAATTATCAGTTCTTATGTCCTATCAACAAAGTTAATGTCAAAGTTGAAATGTATAAAGTGGATTTTTACCAACTTGCCAACTGTTATACGCACAGAGGGAATTGCCGTTGGCGAATTAAGTGCTACAGAGCTACAAGAAACTAAGTCTTGTAGCCTAGAGAACTAACATATCCCCCACCGGACGTGTAATAGCCAATTCGTGTGCTAGAAAAAAAAACAGTGTACAGTTAAGCCTGGTTTTATTTCCAGAGTTTTGTTTGACCTGGCTCAGAGAGAACAGCTTTTTTTTCTTTTTTGTACCCTGGAGTCATTTAGTGTTTTTATGTTTGTAATCTTTGCCCTAAGATTTTGATTGACCATTTTTTTTATGGTGACGTTAATACTTTTCTTTTGGGTATTTAGTATTCTCAACTCCTTATCCGTGGGCCAGTAAAAACGCATGAACCTCATATTATTATTATTATTATTATTATTATTATTATTATTAGCAGTAGTAGTAGTAGTAGTAGTAGTAGTAGTAGTATTAGAAGCTAACCTACAACGCTATTTGGAAAAAATAAAATGCTATAAGCCCAAGGGAACCGATAGGCTTATCATCTTATGCTTTAAGACGGATAAGATTCATGGCTAAGATTTTGCGAACATGTTGCTATCATGTCTCAGGCATTTCTTATGTTTCTTGTTGACCCATTTTTAATTCCATAAATATACAATGGTGTAAGAGATGTAGTCACCCATTCCATTCAAAAGTCACTTTTTATATGTAATGTTAATAAGATAATGTCTATAAGATTTCACGAAGATGTCGCCATCACCTTATAAGATTTCACGGAGATATCGCCATCACGTTATAAGATTTTACGAAGATGTCGCCATCATGTCATAAGATTTCACAAAGATGTCGCCATCACGTTATAAGATTTCATGAAGGTGTTGCCATCATGTTATAAGATTTCACGAAGATGTCGCCATCATGTTATAAGATTTCACGGAGAGATCGACATCACGTTATAAGATTTTACGAAGATGTCGCCATCATGTCATAAGATTTCACGAAGATGGTGCCATCATGTTATAAGATTTCACGAAGGTGTGGCCATCATGTTATAAGATTTCACGAAGGTGTTGCCATCATGTTATAAGATTTCACGAAGATGTCGCCATCATGTTATAAGATTTCACGAAGATATTGCCATCACGTTATAAGATTTTATGAAGATGTCGCCATCATGTCATAAGATTTCACGAAGATGTCGCCATCATGTTATAGGATTTCACGAATGTGTGGCCATCATGTTATAAGATTTCAAAACGAAGATACCGCCATCATTTTATAAGATTGCACGAAGGTATCCCCATCACGTTATAAGATTCATGAAGATATAAGATTTCACGAAGATGTCGCCATCATGCTATAAGATTTCACGAAGATATCGCCATCGCGCTATAAGATTTCGCGAAGATGTTGCCATCATGTTATAAGATTTCACGAAGAAGACGCCATCATGTTATAAGATTTCACAAAGATGTCACCATTACGTTTAAGTTTTCACGAAGATGTCGCCATCATGTTATAAGATTTCACGATGTCGCCATCATGTTATAAGATTTCATGATGTTGCCATCATGTTATAAGATTTCACAATGATATCGCCATCACGTTATAAGATTTCACGAAGATGTCGCTATCATGTTATAAGATTTCACGATGTCGCCATCATGTTATAAGATTTCACAAAGATGTCGCCATCATGTTATAAGATTTCACGAAGATGACGCCATCATGTTATAAGATTTCACAAAGATGTCACCATTACGTTATAAGTTTTCATGAAGATGTCGCCATCATGTTATAAGATTTCCCAATGTCGCCATCATGTTATAAGATTTCATGATGTGGCCATCATGTTATAAGATTTCACAATCATATTGCCATCACGTTATAAGATTTCACGGAGATGTCGCCATCATGTTATAAGATTTCACGATGTCGCCATCATGTTATAAGATTTCACAAAGATATCGCCATCATGTTATAAGATTTCACAAATATGTCGCCACCATGTTATAAGATTTCCCGAAGATGTCGCCATCATGTTATAAGATTTCACGATGTACCCATCGTGTTTAGAGGTTTTTTTAAGTTTCTACTAGACCCATTTTTTATTCAATTAAAATGCAAACTGATACTCACCTATTCCATTCTAAAGTATCTCTTTGTATGTAATGTTCATATTTACAGCGATCACTTTTCATATACTTACAATGGACATCGACATTAGGTTTTGGTGGCCATGCAAATCCTTATATTCTCATTACCATCATTCAATACTTTGCTAATTGTTGACTTTTAATCAAAATTCATACTCATAATTCCTATCATTCCTTTGCTTTGAAATATCTAATTCTCTCCTTATCCTATATACCTTCTTACATAAGTAAGGAATCAATAAAATCTATATATATGATTACATTTATGTTTTATATTCTTTAGCACTATTGGTAGTTAATTCAATTAGGCGAAAAGTAAAATAAAAAACTAAATTGACATTGACTAGTTGTTTCAAGAATTTACAGTAATTAAAAAGAAATATAATGACATTATTTTTAGCATTTCCTCTCTGGTTACTGGTATTTCATTATCTAATCTAATGAACTTATGTTTTACCTCTCACTTAGCAAAAATTAAATGGTAATTTTGCAGGAACACTTTTATTTCCTTTCATATTCTTATTAATTTCTGAGAATTTTAAACATTGCTAGAGTGAAGAAATTAATTGTGCTTAAACAACAACTGAACAAATTCGTTTATGGAATAACTTACAGCCTTCCAAAAGCCCTAAACTAATTATTATTGCAAATACCTTAGTAATGCTTAATGTGGTTCACTTTGAAGAATTAGGTATAATTCGATCTACCAGTGCGATGAGAATACGGGAACATTTTCAAGATTAATGAGATATATAAAATTTGAAATGAAAAATTATTAGAATAGTCCATATTTTGCCTTAGCAATTAAAGACCAGAATATTAACACACAAAAAATAATTATGAAAATAATAATTATAATATGCAACTGGCAGAGAAAAGTGGGCAGCAATATAGTGATATATAATATAATTTTAACAATTAATAAGTTCCATTTGGGCGGCTATTTGATTATGGAATCAATAAAATCCATTCAGTTTGGCTTTATTTAATATATATATATATATTTTTTTATGATACAGTCATTGAGTGTTAGACGCGAGATCCAGAAATTCAAAATAAATTTTAATATTAAATAGATTTAAAATTAAATGTTACAATTCAAAACAATACAGTTTAAATTGAATCAAGTAGATATTTAATGCAAATCATCTAAAAGAAATCTAATGCGGAAGTAGACATTTCATGCATTTTTGTAGCTGTGTCAAAATAACACATTTCATGCATTTTTGCAGTTTTGTCATTAGTAGATATTTCATGCATTTTTGTAGTTGTG
>NC_090751.1:6897582-6900082 GCF_036898095.1 Palaemon carinicauda
CATAAAATAAATATTCATGATTATCAATGTTAGAATTATATTATTCAACAAGTTAGATATAAAATTTATACATAAAACATATATTCCTATTAATCAATGTTAGAATTAGATTATTCAAATATGGGAATACGAAATTATACATAAAATAAATATTCATATTAATCAATGTTAGAATTAGATTATTCAACAAGAGAATATGAAGTTTATACATAAAGCATATATTCATATTAATCAATCTTAGAATTAGATTATTCAACAATGAAAATATGAAGTTTATACATAAAATAAATATTCATAATAATCAATGTTAGAATTATATTATTCAACAAGTTAGATATGAAATTTATACATAAAACATATATTCATATTAATCAATGTTAGAATTAGATTATTCAAATATGGGAATACGAAATTATACATAAAATAAATATTCATATTAATCAATGTTAGAATTAGATTATTCAACAAGAGAATATGAAGTTTATACATAAAGCATATATTCATATTAATCAATCTTAGAATTAGATTATTCAACAATGGAAATATGAAGTTTATACATAAGATAAATATTCATAATAATTAATGTTAGTATTAGATTATTCAACATGAGAATATGAAATTTATACATAAAACATATATTCATATTAATCAATGTTATAACTAGATTATTCAACAATACAAATATGAATTTTATACATAAAATAAATATTCATCATAATCAGTGTTAGTATTAGATTATTCAACAAGGGAAATATGATAAACAGTTTATACATTAAATATTTTTCAAAAATTTTCAATGTTAGAATTAGAATATTCAACAAGAGAAATAAAAGTTTATTCATAAAACATATATTCACATTAATCAATGTTAGAATGAGATAATCTAACAACTTAAATATGAAGGTTAGGCATAAAACATATAGGGCTTGATAGGGCAATGTTACTGTCCCTTGCTTCTGCCATTCATGAGTGGGTTTCAATTCATTAAAGGTTTAATTGTACTACGAAGAAATGACTGATATTTCTCATGCAAAACTTGTGTAAGAATTTATACGATCACAATATGTCAATGGAATAAACATTATTATGAAATTTAAGTGGAATTGTACCATGAAAACTGACCGATTTTTATCATGAACAAAATTGTGTAAGAATTATGCGATCAAAATATTTCGATGAAATAAACATTATAATGAAATTTAATGCAAATTTACCATGAAAACTGACTGATTTTTATCATGAACAAAATTGTGTAAGAATTTATACGATCAAAATATCCTGAAGAAAATAAATAATGAAAAGGATTTATAATGTTTTTGCAAAATATAGTTTATATTTCATATCTTTATCATCATCATGAACACATATCAGCTGCTCTTTCTAAATTCATATCTTTTATTATAATGTCTACTGTATTGAAAAATTGTTTATACGATAAGATATTTCAGATGCTTCGATTGCGTTCGTTATTTATATAAAGTTACTATCTCCTAAGCAATAAAAGAAAGAAAAAAAAAGCCAGGACATCTAACATGAGTCTTTTTATAGTTTATATATGATATATCTGTTTTGACGTTGTTACTATTTTTAGAATGGTTTATTGTAAATTTGTTTTCGTCATTTATTTATTTCCTTATATCCTTTCCTCACTGGGCTATTTTTCCCTATTGGAGCTCTTGGGCTTATAGCATCTTGCTTTTCCAACTAGGGTTGTAGCTTGGCTAGTAATAATAATAATAATAATAATAATAATAATGATAATCTGAACTTAATCTTAACCAAACAAAACTCCCTCTCTCGTTGTTTACTCAGTTCCTTTAACATACCTCTTTACTGAGATCCCTCTCAGTTAATTAAATTTAATTTGTTTTACTTATTGAAGGCTTGATTTAATTTCATAAACAATTTAAATCCTCTTCATTATTTTGTTTTCATTGAGATATTTTATCTTATAAATTCTTACACATTTTTTTTTTCATGATAAAAATCAGACAGTTTTCATGATACAATTCCACTTACATTTCATTATAATTTTTTTTTCATTGAGATATTTTGATCTTATAAATTCTTACACAATTTTTTTCATGATAAAAATCAGTCAGTTTTCATGATACAATTCCACTTACATTTCATTATAATTTTTTTTTTTTCATTGAGATATTTTGATCATATAAATTCTTACACAATTTTTTTTTTCATGATAAAAATCAGTCAGTTTTCGTGATACAATTCCACTTACATTTCATTATAATTTTTTTTTTCATTGAGATATTTTGATCAGATAAATTCTTACACAATTTTTTTTTTCATGATGAAAATCAATCAGTTTTTATGATACAATTCCACTTACATTTCATTATAATTTTTTTTTTCATTGAGATATTTTGATCATATAAATTCTTACACATTTTTTTCCATGATAAAAATCAGTCAGTTTTCATGATACAATTCTACTTACATTTCATTATAATTTTTTTTTTCATTGCGATATTTTGATCAT
>NC_090751.1:6915082-6920082 GCF_036898095.1 Palaemon carinicauda
CATTTAGAGCTACAGTTGTATCAACTCCTCTCTAACGTTTTTCATCTGTCGCAGTTAATTTCAAAATAGATATCATTCACATCTAATTTTAGATATTTCTCTACTCACAATTACATACATTATATTCCCCTCATATACTCAGTTCTAACACAAATCGGACAAACTCATTAAATAATTATTGACACATACTCAGCCCTTACTCAAATCTGACAAACTCATTAAAGGTTTAAAGGTTTAAAGATCGCTCATGAATGGCAGAGGCAAGGGACAGTGACATTGCCCTAGCAATCAGGACAATGCCCTGAGACTGACCATATATTATATGATCAGCGCCCAATCCTCCTCTCCACCCAAGCTAGGACCAGGGAGGGCCAGGCATTGGCTACTGAGGACTCAGCAGATAGACCTATAGGCTCCCTCAAACCCCCCAACCTTAGCTCACAAGGATGGTAAGGTTGCAGACACTATTGGCACTAACGAGTCTGAGCGGGACTCAAACCGCCGTCTGGCAAACACCAGACAGAGACGTTACCAATCAGGCCACAACAACCCTAACCAATGACACATACTCAGCCCTAACTCAAAATCTGACAAACTCAGTAAATAACTATTAACACATACTAAGCCCTAACTCAAAATCTGACAAACACATTAAATAACCGTTGACACAGAGTCCTAACGCAAAATCTGACAAACTCATTAAATAAGCATTGACACATACTCAGTCCTGACTCAATATCTGACAAACTCATTAACTAAGCATTGACACATACTCAGTCTTAACTCAAAATCTGACAAACTCAATAAGTAAGCATTGACACACCATCTGACAAACTCATTAGATAAGCATTGACACATAATCAGTCCTAACTCAAAGTCTAACAAACTCATTAAGTAAACATTGACACATAACTCAGCCCTAACTCCATAACTCAAATCTGACTAACTCATTAAGTAAGCATAGACACATACTCAGCCTTAACTCAAAATCTGACAAACTTAATGTACAAATTGACACATAATCAGCCCTAACTCAAAGTCTAACAAGTTCATTAAGTAAACATTGACACATACCCAGCCCTAACTCCATAACTCAAATCTGACAAACTCATTAAATAACCATTGAAAAAAATGAACGACTCCCAAACCTCACATCCGACCAGAAAACGCGCGAAATATCGTGTGATGTTGCGATCACGATAACTTAGTCGAATGGCTTTACATTTATTGGAAACAGGGTCCTGCAAGCGGAGGAATTTACATCCAAAATGCATTAGCTGTACCGCTGAATATCGATGGGTTAACCATTCGATGCAACAACTTCGACTCGGAAATCCAATATCAGTTCAACTGTTATGAAACTCCTCGCGTCGATTCCGTTGTTGAGGCCTTGATGGAATTCATAATTTCTTTCTTTGGTAATATTTCGGTAGAGTCCCACCCAGCGCCATTACCGTTTCGAGTTTTAAAGGCCGGTCGTGAATGGCAGAGGCAAGGGACAGTGACATTGTCCTATCGAGCAGGACAATGCCCTAGAGACTGACCAAGTGTACATATGATCTGCGCCCAAGCCCCCTCTCCACCCAAGGAGGGCCAGGCAATGGCTACTAATGACTAAGCTGATAGACCTATAGGCTCCCCCAAACCCCACATCGTTAGCTCACTAGGATGGTGATATTGCACCGACTAAAGAAACTAAGGAGTTTGAGCGAGACTTGAAGCCCAGTCTGACGTTCACCAGTCAGGGACGTTACCATATCGGCCACCACAGAAGATTGATATTATTCTCTCTTCGCGAGCGAAGCGAGCGCACGGCTGAGCAAAAATCATTAGATTCTATCGAAATATTATAGAAAGCTAATGGCGCTGGATGGGACTCTACCGGAATATATTTTTTTTTCTTTAACTGCAAACGCAAACATGTCTTATTTCATCACTTGTCAGTATTTTATGGGCGAGTATATTATGCGTCTTCGACGCTAGCATGCCCTTTCATTTCTACCTGGCACGCTAGCGAAAGGGGGGCGTGGTTGCATGACCTTCGTAAGGTTTCGTTAACCGATAATCTAAATTGATATAAAAGAGAAAAATGTCGATTTTCATACAAATAAAATATATATCCGGGAAGTTTTGAACGATAATAGAATTAAGGGTGTTATAGGTTAAATTTTTTTTGTTATTGTAGTCATAAGAATTATTTTATGAAGAGACATATAGAGAAGTAATGATTAACTCTAAACATGATATGAAGCATGTGGATATATACAGTATTATTAATATTAATATAATCTTATTTCCATACAAATAGAATAAGAATGCAGGAAGTTTTGAACGATAATAAAATTAAGGGTGTTATAGGTTAAGAGTTTTTGTTATAGAAACAAGATAAGAAGTATATGAAGATATACAATGTTATTAATATTAATATAATCTTAGTCTATATCCTTTTATGATGATGTATATTAGGACCAGGTTTACGTTTCGGGTTATTTTTCGAGTTTAACTATTCAAAAGTATTTTCTAGATCTCAATTCTATCTATCTATCTATCGAGGCATCGTGTCTTCGAAGTGGGCTGTCAATTGCCTCCACCTGGTCCTGTCACTAGCTCTCTGTTTAAATACTCCAGCTGTTACATTCTCATTTACATCCTCCAGTAAGCTGTCCAGAAACGTTTTCCTTTGCCAGCTTTTTACTCTCCTCCCCGCTATCATTCCCGTAAGGCAATAAAGTTCGATCTTTTCTTTTCTCATTATATGACCCAAAAGTTCGATCTTTTGTGTTCTTATAACATGTTCCAAAAATCGATCTTTTCTCATTACATGCCCAAAATGTTCATCCTTTACTATACTTAATACATGTCCCAAAAGTTCGATCTTTTCTCTTCTAATTACACGTCCCAAAAGTTTGATCTTTTCTCTCCTTATTTCATGTCCCTAAAGTTTGACCTTTTCTTTTCTCATTATATGACCCAAAAGTTCGACCTTTTCTCTTCTAATTACATGTCCTAGAAGTTCGATCTTTTCTTCTTTTATTATATGTCCCAAAAATTCCATCTGGCTCCTTATAACTTCTAGAAGTGATCTCTCTTGGTTCACTCTTCTCAAAATCTCCTTATTTGTAATTCCTTGAGTCCATGGGATCTTAAATATTCTTCTGTAAAACCATAATTCAGCGACCTTGATTTTATTTTTCAAGTTCTTGTTTGATGTTCACGTCTCTGAGACTAATATATATATATAAACGTATTCGATTACTTAGTTTCAGGCAACAAGATACTTACTAAACCGCTAAAGTGGTAGTCGAAGTTAAAATAGTATATTAAAAGGATAAAATGCAGTTCACCACCAAGTGAACACTCGTCCTCATTTTCAAATGCCGAGTTGCTGGGCAACAAGATAGTTTCTAAACAGCTAAAGTGGAAGTCGAAGTTAAAAACGCAGGTTAAAAGGATAAGAGGCATTTCTCCACCAATTGAACAGTCGTCTTCGTATTCAATTAGTCAGTTTCAAAGCAACAAGATGGTTACTAAACAGACAAAGTGGTAGCCGAACTTAAAATAGCAGGTTAAAAGGATAAAAGGCAGTTCTCCACCAATTGAACAGTCGTCTTCTTATTCAATTAGTGAGTTTCCAGGCAACAAGATAGTTACTAAACAACTAAAGTGGTAATGGAAGTTAAAATAGCAGATTAAAAGGATAAAAGGGAGTTCTCCACCAAGCGAACAGTCGTCTTCTTATTCAATTAGTCAGTTTCCAGGCAACAAGATAGTTACTAAACAACTAAAGTGGTAATGGAAGTTAAAAACGCAGGTTAAAAGGATAAAAGGCAGTTCTCCACCAATTGAACAGTCGTCTTCGTATTCAATTAGTGAGTTTCCCGGCAACAAGATGGTTACTAAACAGACAAAGTGGTAGTCGAAGTTAAAAATGGCAGGTTAAAAGGATAAAAGGCAGTTTTCCACCAAGCGAACAGTCGTCTTCGTGTTCAATTAGTCAGTTTCCAGGCAAGAAGATAGTTACTAAACAACTAAAGTGGTAATGGAAGTTAAAATAGCAGGTTAAAAGGATAAAAGGCAGTTCTCCACCAAGCAAACAGTGGTCTTCTTATTCAATTAGTCAGTTTCCAGGCAACAAGATAGTTACTAAACAACTAGAGTGGTAGTCGAAGTTAAAATAGCACGTTAAAGGGATAAAAGGCAGTTCTCCACCAATTGAACAGTCGTCTTCTTATTCAATTAGTCAGTTTCCAGGCAACAAGATGGTTACTAAACAACTAAAGTGGTAATGGTAGTTAAAATAGCAGGTTAAAAGGATAAAAGGCAGTTCTCTACCAATAGAACAGTCGTCTTCGTATTCAATTAGTCAGTTTCCAGGCAACAAGATAGTACTAAACAGGCAAAATGGTAGTCGAAGATAAAATAGCAGGTTAAAAGGATAAAAGGCAGTTCTCCACCAATTGAACAGTCGTCTTCGTATTCAATTAGTCAGTTTTCCAGGCAACAAGAATAGTTACTAAACAGGCAAAATGGTAGTCGAAGTTAAAATAGCAGGTTAAAAGGATAAAAGGCAGTTCTCCACCAATAGAACAGTCGTCTTCGTATTCAATTAGTCAGTTTCCAAGCAACAAGATAGTTACTAAACAGCCAAAGTGGGTAGTCGAAGTTAAAATAGCAGGTTAAAAGGATAAGATTCAGTTCTCCACCAATTGAACAGTCGACTTCTAATTCAATTATTTAGTTTCCAGGCACAAGATGGTTACTAAACAACTAGAGTGGTAGTCGAAGTTAAAATAAGCAGTTCTTCACCAATTCAACAGTCGTCTTCTATTCAATAGGTCAGTTTCCAGGCAACAAGAAAGTTACTAAACAGCCAAAGTGGTAATCGAAGTTAAAATAGCAGGTTAAAAGGATCAAAGGCAGTTCCCCACCAAGCGAACAGTCGTCTTCGTATTCAATTAGTCAGTTTCCAGGCAACAAGATAATTACTAAACTACTAGAGT
>NC_090751.1:6930082-6935082 GCF_036898095.1 Palaemon carinicauda
GCAACCAGTTTAACAAACAATTCGCAAGATAAACTATATCGATAAATGTTTCGGAGCAACCAGTTTAACAAATAATTCGCAAGACAAACTATAGCGATAAATGTTTTGGAGCAACCAGTTTAACAAACAGTTCGTAAGATAAACTATAGCAATAAATGTATTTTCCACGGAAACATAAACTGTGCATTCGTATAAATTCTAATTGTCATTATCCCCCCAATTGAAAAGGTTCCAGTCCCAGCATGGGTTTTTCTGCAATTGGCAGGGCTAGCCAACGCCTCACTGGTCTTCAACTGACGGTCATTAAGCACGAAATACAGAGTAGTTGAGAGAATTTATCTATACAGCCAGAACTAATTCGTCTTTGTGTCTTAGTGACCCTGCGTTGGTGTAACTGCGTGGAAGTAATGTTTATCTTCCCCACTGTCAAAATCACTGAGTGTTGCAATGCAGAAAGAGAAAATACGTATTTGGTAATGAAATGGTATTTCGATATAATAATTAGAATTATAATCGCCATTTTATTAAATATACCAACAGTTTGAATGCATTTGTTCTGTATTTGTAAAGATATAATGAAATAAAAGAAATAATTATCCTTATCACCAGTTTTCAAAATCACTCAGTGTTGCAATGCAGAAAGAGAAAATACGTATTTGGTAATGCAATGGTATTTCGATACACTGTAATTATAATTATAATCGCGTTTTTATTAAATATACCAACATTTTGAATGCATTTGCTCTCTATTTGTAAAGAGATAATGAAATAAAAGAAATAATTATCCTTATCACCACTGTCAAAATCACCGAGTGTTGCAATACAGAAAGAGAAAATACGTATTTGGTATTGAAATGGTATTTCGATACACCGTAATTATAATCATAATCGCGTTTTTATTAAATATACCAACATTTTGAATGCATTTGCTCTCTATTTGTAAAGAGATAATGAAATAAAAGAAATAATTATCCTTATCACCACTGTCAAAATCAGGGAATGTTGCAATGCAGAAAGAGAAAATACGAATTCGGTATTGAAGTGGTATTTCGATACACTAAAGTTGAAATTATGATAACTATTTTTGGAAACATACGAACAGTTAGAAAAAAACGTTATTTTATTCGGGAATTCTTAGTAAAAATATACTGATCTCAACCGTATTTCAGTAAAATACAGGCGACCGTAATTTTAACTAACCTTGGTAGTATCTTTTACGGGTTGGTGCCGTAATATCACTCTTTTACATCAATATATCCGTTTTTAAAACGGTAAAAATCCTGGAATGAAACGTAATTTTATTCGGGAATTCTCAGTAAAAATATGCTGTTCACGGCAGTATTTCAGTAGAATACAGGCGACCGCAATTTTACCTAATATTGGTAGTGTCTTTTACTGGTTGGTGCCGTAATATGACTCTTTTATATCGATATATCCGTTTTTAAAACGGTAAAAATCCTGGCATAAATGTTGAAAGACATTTACGGTTTTTTTTAATATAAATTTTTAACAGTGACCGTCTTGAATGAATTTGTTCTGTATTTGTAAAGAGATAATGAATTAAAAGCAATATTAATCTTTTCCCCACTGTCAAAATCCCTGAGTGTTGCAATGCAGAAAGAGAAAATACGTATTTGGTATTGAAGTGGTATTTCGATAAACTGTAATTAGTATTATAATCGCCATTCTTTTTAAATGCATTTGTTCTGTATTTGTAAAGATATAATGAAATAATTATCCTTATCACCAGTCAAAATCACTGAGTGTTGCAACGCAGAAAGAGAAAATACGTAATTGGTATTGAAGTGGTATTTCCATACACTGTAATTGGAATTATAATTGTCCTATTTTTAAATATACCAACATTTTGGATTTATTTGTTCTGTATTTGTAAAGAGATAATGAAATAAAAGAAATAATTATCCTTATCACCAGTCAAAATTAGCGAAAATTTAATGCAGAAGGTGAAAATACGTATTTGGTAATGAAGTGGTATTTCCATACACTGTAATTGGAATTATAATCGACTTTTTTTTTTAAATATACCAACATTTTGAATGCATTTGTTCTGTATTTGTAAAGAGATGATGAAATAAAAGAAATCATTATCCTTATCACCAGTCAAAATCACTGAGTGTTGCAATGCAGAAAGAGAAAATACGTATTTGGTATTGAAATGGTATTTCGATACACTGTATTATAATTATAATCGCGTTTTTATTAAATATACCAACATTTTGAATGCATTTGCTCTCTATTTGTAAAGAGATAATGAAATAAAAGAAATAATTATCCTTATCACCAGTCAAAATCACTGAGTGTTGCAATGCAGAAAGAGAAAATACGTATTTGGTATTGAAATGGTATTTCGATACACTGTATTATAATTATAATCGCGTTTTTATTAAATATACCAACATTTTGAATGCATTTGCTCTCTATTTGTAAAGAGATAATGAAATAAAAGAAATAATTATCCTTATCACCAGTCAAAATCACTGAGTGTTGCAATGCAGAAAAAGAAAATACGTATTTGGTATTGAAATGATATTTCGATACACTGTATTATAATTATAATCGCGTTTTTATTAAATATACCAACATTTTGAATGCATTTGCTCTCTATTTGTAAAGAGATAATGAAATAAAAGAAATAATTATCCTTATCACCAGTCAAAATCACTGAGTGTTGCAATGCAGAAAGAGAAAATACGAATTCGGTATTGAAATGGTTTTTCGATACACTGTAATTAGAATTATAATCGCCATTTTTCAAAATATACCAACATTTTGAATGCATTTGTTCTGTATTTGTAAAGAGATAATGAAATAAAAGAAATAATTATCCTTATCACCACTGTCAAAATCACCGAGTGTTGCAATGCAGAAAGAGAAAATACGTATTTGTTATTGAAATACTAGTTCGATACACTTTTAAATGAAATTATAATCACATACTAACATTTTGAATGCATTAATTCCATATTTGTAAAGAGATAATGAAATAAATGAAATCATTATCCTTTTCAACACTATCAAAATCAGCGAAAATCTTACAATGCAGAAGGAGAAAATAGAAATTTGTTATTGAATTGGATGGCTGAAAACTATAAATCAATCAATCAATCTATTGAATTGGTATTTCGATACACTGTTATTTGAAGTCATAATCGCCATTTTTAAGCATACTAACATTTTGAATGCGTTTGTTCTGTATTTATAAAGAGATAATGAAATAAAAAAAATAATTATTCTTATCACCACTGTCAAAATCAGGGAATGTTGCAATGCAGAAAGAGAAAATACGAATTTGATATTGAAATACTAGTTCGATACACTGTAAATGAAATCTAATCACTATATCTGGAAACATACGAACGTCCTCAATGAATTTGTTCTGTATTTGTAAAGAGATAATGAAATAAAAGTAATAGTAATTCTTTTGACCACTGTCAAAATCAGGAAATGTTGCAATGCAGAAGGAGAAAATACGAATTTCTTGTTGAAATGGTATTTCGTTAAACTATAATTGGAAATTATAACAACTATTTTTTTTCAAACATACTAACTTCTTCAATTAATTTGTTTAGTATTTATAAAGATATAATGGAATAAATGAAATAAATATCTTTTTGACCACTATCAAAATCAGTAGGAATGTTGTAATGCAGAAGAAGAAAATACGTATTTCTTATTGAACTGGTATTTCATTAAACTATGGTTAATATTATGATCCCCCCTTTTTTTTTTAAACATACGAACGTCTAGAATGCAACAACCGGACTTTATCCTATAGAAAGTTATTTCTAGATACAATAAGTCCAGACAGGAAAGATGCCATTCCCCCAAAAAATCGAAATACATCAATGATGATATTTCCAAAATGCTGGAACTCCAGTCCAGGAGATCGCCAAGCATGGACGTTTACAATAGGCTACTAAAAGACATTATTGTATAAAAAGAGCTATTTTTAGATACAGTAAGTTAAGGCAGCAAAGATACCATTAACAAAAAATCGAAATACATCAATGATGATATTTCCAAAATGCTGGAACTCCAGTCCAGCAGGTCACCGGGCAAGGAAGCAAGAAAGTTTCCAATACACAACCACAGGACTTTATCCTATAAAGAGTTATTTCTAGATACAGGAAGTCAAAACAGCAAAGATACCATTAACAAAAAATCGAAATACTCCAATGGTGATATTTCCAAAATGCTGGAACTCCAGTCCAGGAGATCGCCAAGCATGGACGTTTACAATAGGCAACTAAAAGACATTATTGTATAAAAAGAGCTATTTTTAGATACAGTAAGTTAAGGCAGCAAAGATACCATTAACAAAAAATCGAAATACATCAATGATGATATTTCCAAAATGCTGGAACTCCAGTCCAGCAGGTCACCGGGCAAGGAAGCAAGAAAGTTTCCAATACACAACCACAGGACTTTATCCTATAAAAAGTTATTTCTAGTTACAGGAAGTCAAAACAGCAACGATACCATTAACAAAAAATCGAAATACTCCAATGGTGAGATTTCCAAAATGCTCGAACTCCAGGTCAGCAGATCGCAAGGTATGGACGTTTACAATAGGCAACCTAAAGACATTATCCCATAAAAAGTTATTTTTAGAGACACGAAGTCAAGACAGCAAAGATACCAACCCCCTCCCCCCCCCCAAAAAAAAAAAGAAAAAACAAAGTTTTCCGAAATCGCTCCTTTTCAATATGACACCAAACGCTCCCAATACCGCTTGCGCATATTTGCAGTTGGCGCCTATTAAAATCTCGCCGTTTATACAACGACCTTCGTATCGTAAATAAGTCCTCCAATATCTCGAGTCACGGCGATATTGAATAAAAGGTTGATATATCTTATGGAAAGTGAATCAAAGTGATGCGAGAAGTAGTCCCGGGAATAGTCAGTGCTCTCGAGAAATGATTTCACCCGATTGCGTCATTTTCACAATTCTCTCTCTGAAATGCATTTTGACGCATGCG
>NC_090751.1:6942582-6955082 GCF_036898095.1 Palaemon carinicauda
TTTCCCCCATAAAAAATCTACAAATTTAGCAAATCTCCCCCTCCCCCCCCTCCCCCCGCCAGAAAAAAAAAAAAAAAAAAAACATGTTGTACTTGACCTTGAGTCCAACTTATCCTTTTGTAAGCAAAAGGAAGAGAGACGTGACTGCGGCAGCGTTCTTTGAGATTGCATCGATTAAAATTCGTAGCGAAGGATCTCCTGGAGGGAAAGCAGGATCCACAGAGACACATCCTTCCGTGCGTCTGGGCGATTCCTTGGAATTCGGTTTTAGAGTCCTTGTGGGTTTAGTTTATACGGATGTATAGATGTATTGGAAGATACGTGTTTAATTGTTTAATTACGTAATTGTGTGTATAAATATATATATATATATATATATATATATATATATATATATATATATATATATATATATATATATATTAATTACGTATTTGTAAATTTGTATATGTATATATATATATATATATATATATATATATATATATATGTATATATATATATATATATATATATATATATATATATATATATATATATATATATATATGAAAATGCGTAAAGGGCCCCCCTTTTATTTTTTCCACACCTCCTAGAACGTAAACTCTATCTGGGGTGCAGATTGCTATGAGGTGTGCCATTACGTCCTTACGCGATATCCCATCTTAGAATTTTAAGGGATATTCGCTCCAGGAGTTAGAATTCTGGGTACCTTCGGTAAATTCTCTGGGATATATCACTGTAGTCACATATAACCTAGGAAGCTACTAATGAAGGAACTTCCATCAGCACGACATGGCTTGAGCCCATATATATATATATATATATATATATATATATATATGTATATATATATATATATATATATATATATATATTATATATATACATATATATATATATATATATATGTATATATATATATATATATATATATATATATATATATATATAAATACGTATGTATACATAGAAAATACAGAAGATAGACATACATATCCATATATTTTATACACACATATATAAAGATTATATATATATATATATATATATATATATATATATATATGTATATATATATGTATGTATGTATATATTTATATATATATATATATATATATATATATATATATATATATATGTATATATATACATATATATATATATATATGGTATATAAATGTGTGTTTAATATATATATATATATATATATATATATATATAAAAATGTATGCATATATATATGTATATATATATATATTTCCTATTTTATATATATATGTATATATAAATATACGTATATTTATGTTTACTATTATGTGTATGTATATATATATATATATATATATATATATATATATATATATATATATATATGCGTGTATGTGTGTTTGTATATAACATTAAAACACAGCTTGGCACTGGTACCTGAGATTACGTGTATATAACGCCAGCCTGAATATGCACAGAGAGAGAGAGAGAGAGAGAGAGAGAGAGAGAGAGAGAGAGAGAGAGAGAGAGAGAGAGAGAGAGAGAATCATCCACTTAACGCATGATATATAAATCAAATAATGCCTTACCAATTATACCTCGTATACTCTGCGATTAACCTTGATATCAAATCATCTGGAAGACACAACGATACTTACAATTTCATTCACTTTAAGCAAAAACAAACATCTCGTCTAGCATCGCTCAGTCTCTTGGAAAATGAAAAGCAAATAGGAGAATTTCTTCCTCATTTCTGATGAGAGATTACAGTTTTCCTAGGCACGACGACGATTCTTGCTGGGGAAAAAAAAACTCATTATGCGAAGACTGAGACGACCAAACTCGGCTAACACTATTTGCTGGTCGCGACTTTTCGTTCGGGTTCATTTCCGGGAAGATCTGCTTGTGTCTACCTCGGGATGCATTGTTATAGATGGTTAAAGCAGACTGGGAGAATTAATTCTCAGAAAGGGTTGGAGGGTGAAGAGAGGAGATTTTTGAGATTTATAAAGAGAATATATTTATATATATGTATATATATGTATATATATATATATATATATATATATATATATATATATATATATATATATATATATACACACATACGCACATATACTGTGTATATATATATATATATATATATATATATATATATATATATATATATATATATATATATATATATAGGTATATATATATACACACACATACGCACATATACTGTGTATATATATATATATATATATATATATATATATAGGTATATATATAAATATATATATATATATATACATATATATGTATATTTATATATATATATATATATATATATATATATGTATATATATGTATATTTATCTATCTATCTATCTATCTATATATATATAAATATATATATATATATATATATATATATATATATGCATATACATATATTTATATACACTATTAACATCATATTGTTTAACTTATAAATCCTATATTGGACTAGGCGTTTAAAAATGGAAATGAACTGCCTATAAGATGAAAATGAAAATCATACCAGAATACTATTTCGCATGGATATATTGACACGAGAACATGTCGGACGGAACTCGAGTTACATTTCTCAGTTGTTATATATATTAGTTCTTATTCTATCCTCTCCACCAATTCTGGAATACGCGGGTATATTGTGTGATTGCTTCTGTTGACATTGTAATATCCATATTCTCTGGAGCTGTCTCGAAATAGTTTTATTTAAAGTAAATTATTAAGTGCACTAAAGTACATACACTTTAATTATTATTTTCTTCATGATATCTGAATTGCCTCGAAATACTTTGCTTATAAGTAAATACTTTGCTTATAAGTAAATACTTTACTTATAAGTAAATACTTTGCTTAAAAGTAAATACTTTACTTATAAGTAAATACTTTACTTACAAGTAAATACTTTACTTATAAGTAAATACTTTGCTTATAAGTAAATACTTTGCTTATAAGTAAATACTTTACTTATAAGTAAATACTTTGCTTATAAGTAAATAATTGCCTATAAGTAAATTATGGAGTGCAATAAAATATATCGTATTTTTATTCCTTTTTTTTTCGTGATTTCATGAACTATATATCGAAATAGTTTGCTTATAAGTAAATTGTGGAGGGCAATGAAATGCATATTTTTTTATCTCTATTTTTTATCATGATATTAAAGTAGTGTCTCAAAATATTTTGTTTATAAATAAATTATCGAAGGCGCTAGGAACATACATTTTTATTCTAGATTTCTTCATGATATTAGAATCGTGTATCGAAATACTTTGCTTATAAGGAAATTATGTAGGGTAATAAAATATATATTTTCATTTTTATTTTATCTTCATGAGACCAGAGTTATCTGGAAACATTTTGCTTATAAATGAATTGTCGAGGGCACTAAATTACATACATTTTTTATTTTATTTTTCTTCTTATCAGATTTGTCTCTCGAAATACTTTGCTTATAAATAAATTATCGAAGGCACTAAAGAACATACATTTTTATTCTTATAGTCTTCATGATATCAGAATCGTGTCCCGAAATACTTTGCTTATAAATAAAATATCGAGGCTACTCAAGTACATACATTTTTTATTCATGATATCAGAGTTGTTTATCGGAATACTTTGCTTATAAATAAATTATCGAAGGCACTAAAGAGCATATGTAATATTTAGAATAGTAATATTACATGTTTAAAACAAATGACGTAATATGTCATGTTGGTTGGAAGAGCTGGCCGTGAGATTTGCTATGGTCAACTCAAATTGTGTACAGGATGTAAGATGCTAAGTTGTCATTCTTTCTTAGTGTCAACACATTAACTCTTCGTGTGAAAGTTTGTGACGTCACCGGATGCAGGTGTCTTCCGATTCCGTCACGTGTCTAAAGTAAACCAAGCATACGATATCTGTGATATCGATAGTTTAGTCAGTTCTTATCTAAACTTCACCAGAATTGGTCATGTGGACCAACACAGCTTCCTCCAGTGATGGAGATGTTTAACTCAGTTGTTTATATACAATAAAACTTAAAAACCACCAAGATGTGTTCAATAAACCATTTAAATACATCTGAAAACAACTCATACTCAAATGTGTGCTTAAGACAGTAGCACACCAATAAATGGTGGCAGCGCTTAAACTCAAAGACAGCGGTTAAACTCTAAGAATTAGAGAAATATCTTCAAGACTTCAAAATAAATAGCTGTAAAACCAGAGATATATCTTCAAGACTTCAACATAAAAGCTGTAATACCTGATAAAGATCTTCAAGAACTCAGAACTATCTACAAGAATCTACAATTTTGACTAAGTCCAACGAAAATGCTAACACCAACATATGTTAGTATACAAATAGAATCTTCAATCAACATCCTAGGAAACCCAAGGACTGGCATTCAACTATTGCAAAACATATCCAGGAAGACCTACATTCTACAAGAAACTAGAACGAGACATCGCTAACAAAACATCAAGAGAGAGAGAGAGAGAGACGACTCGACTTCATATATAAGCTAAGTACAAAGATTTTGTATTCATTTCAGTTTGTGCAGTGAAGTGTAGTTATCACAAGTCGTTAGTCAATTATTACTGGGGTGAGTGAATTCCTAAACTTTGTTATAAGAAACTCCGAATTCTCATTTAGAATTTTTCTTTCTTAGTGCTAATTCTCATTTAGAATTTTTCTTTCTTTGTGCTAATTCCTTTTTCTTTCATAAACTCTTGGGGGGAAATGTATTGGGATTAGTAACATTGTTGGGGGAATTTTATTATACATATGCGTTTACGCAGTGGGCGTCTGTACTCATATAGATATTTTGATAGGATTGAAAGGGGTCAAAGAGATAGAAAAAAAAAGAATACAGCAGTCATGGCTCCTCCTGTCAGCCCTACCCCTGGACCTAGTGGTGTAGGCCAGGCTAATCCTCCTCCAATTGTGACGCTTGTAAATGCCAGGTCAGCAATCCTTCCTTTTCAAGGCCGTGTCAACGGGTTCTTGCCACAAAATGTGGAGTCATGGATTTCATCCGTTGATGCCCATTTAAATGCCAAACAAATCGTAGATCCTTTTGTACAATTACAAGAAGCTAAAAGTTTTATAGATTTTTCTAAGGGGGATGCGAGTGCGTATTTAAGAGGTGTTTCATTTCAGGAAGCAGTTACTTGGGATGATTTCAAAGTTAGGTTACGCGCGATCTATGGGGGTGAAGAAGCTTTGGATGTAGTGTTAACGTTACGAAATACACTTAATCAAGCCACTATGAATCGGCTTAATGTTGTTGAGAGAGCAGCTCTCATAGCTGATAGGCTTAACGAATATCAGGACATTTTAGGTAATTCCACTTGGGTTACTAACGATAACATCTCCGTGAAAGATTTTTTACGATTAATGTATTTAACTTGCATGACACTTATGTTGCCTGAAGCTTTAGTGCGGTGCTTTGATAAGAAGTTAATGCCTGCAAGTACGGAATTGGATGTCTATAAACAGATAAAGAAGCACATGTCCAAGTGTCCAGATCTCGATCCCGTGTTAACTCAAGTTTTTGCTAAGAATGAAACAAAACCACAAACAGTGAACGTAATTAATAATCCAGTAGCGGGAGTGACGTGTTACAACTGCAAACGTCAAGGTCACATAAGCGCAGACTGTAGAACGAAATTTTGTTCAGTTCACAACACAGGATCACATTCTTATAGTCAATGTTACGCGCGTAAGACACAACAATATCCTAGAAATACACAGTCAATTCCACAGTCAGTTCCATATGGAAATAAAAAGAAAAATCCTCATTTTAACAATAAGAAGAAACAACAAAATGTCAATGCAGTTCAGAGTCCGAAACAAACAAACACTTCTTCAAATATCGCTGAGCCTGGGCCGTCAAACCAGACCTCGCAAAGTCAGCCTAATTTTCAGAATGTGCAGAGCAAAGCAAATACCACATAGTTAACTCTAGAGGGGAAGAGAGTGATGTTGGGTCAAGGTCATTTGTGTCAACATCAATAGTATTGAATAATCAATTTAATGTTTTATCAGATAATTGTGAGACAATAGATTTTCCTATGAAACACACGGCCGAATTAAGTAAAACAGTGCATGCTCCCGTAGATTTGCAAAGAATTCATACAATAATAAGCCAAAATGAGTTACGGCCAACCTTATATGCTGTAAATTTAGAACACAAATCCTTTACGTTATTTTTTGACTCTGGTAGTCCACGTAATATTATGGATTTGAAGACGCATCATTTGTTGTTTTCGAACTTTCCGATTGAAAAATCAGGAATCAGACTTTCAGGTATAGGAAATAATGAATTAAACGTCATAGGCATAACTCATATTCAGTTCAGAGTCGGTAATCGCACGTTTGCCGATACATTTGTTGTTGTGAAAAACATTAATATGTATCCAGCTGTAATTATAGGATACCCATCTATGGGAAATCAAAACATTATCTTAGCTCCTGCAAAGCACGGCGTGTATATCAAAGGGAAATTCTATAAGTCTTCTAATACTTTAAAGTCAGTTTTGGATAAAAAGGAGACGACAAATGTAACCGTAACGTACGTTGAAGAACCAATAACTTGTCTCACTAATAAAGAAATAATACACGCGACCCAGCAGAATTCTCGTTCACCCGTAATATCATCTTGCACGCAATATATCGAACCAAACATACCTTCGAATTTAATAGTGCAAATAAAGAAAACACTACCGGGATCTGAAATATTAATCCTTTCCGATACTTTGAAAACCAACGGATTGTCTGTCACACAAGCTATTTATACAGTAGGCTCACATCAGCAATGTAATATCGAAGTCTGTAATCATTTAAATAACACTTTAGTAATTCACAAAAATCAACATATCTTGGATGTAGAAGTTTATAAACATCGTATTCTTACCGTTGCTGAAATCAATCACTCTCAATCAGTTGCGGATGAATCCCTTTTACGATCTATTAAAAATAAAATCAGTAAGGACATTCAAGACGAAGAAATTCAGCAGAAAATTTTTGAACTTTTAAATAAATATACAGATGTCTTTTCCACTACGGATGGATCCTTAGGGAAAACAGATGTGATCGAGCATCAAATAAGGTTAAAAGACAAACAGAAAATTATATATGTACCCTCGTACAGACTCCCTATGAAATTCCAGAATGAAATAAATGATGAAGTAGGTAAAATGTTAGAGGAAGGAGTCATTAGAAAATCAAATAGCCCTTATAATTTTCCTTTAATAGTTGTACCGAAAAAAGATCGAACATGGCGTATCTGCGTCGACTTTCGTCGTCTAAACGAGGAAACGATCCCTGATCGATTCCCAGTGCCATGTACTGACGATATTTTGTCTTTGTTAGGTCAGAATAAATATTTTACCAGTTTGGACTTACTTAAAGGCTTTCACCAGATATCATTAGAAGAAGATAGTATCCCATACACAGCCTTCAGCACAGCCAGGGGACATTATGAATTTTTACGGATGCCTTTTGGTTTACGTTGTGCTCCTATAACATTTACAAGAATGATTAACATAGTGTTTGGAGACTTGTTAGGGGATATATTGCATGCCTATATGGATGATCTTGTAATCTTTTCCAACACCTTAGAGGAACATCTACGTAAGTTAGAACTAGTACTACAGAGATTAAGACAACATAACTTAAGGGTAAAGATTAGTAAGTGTGAATTTTTCAAAACAGAATTGATATATTTGGGTTTCATGGTGTCAAGCCAAGGTCTTAAAGTAGTCCATGATAAGGTGTCGGCTATACGTAATTTTCCCATACCTACTAATGTCAAGGGAATACAGCAATTTCTGGGTTGTAGTGGATATTACAGGCGTTTTATACGCAACTATTCAATAATAGCCGCTCCTTTAACTGATCTTACGAAGAAGGGCGTAGATTTCATATGGTCTGAGCAACATCAACAGGCGTTTAATACTTTGAAAGATGAACTGTGTAGTTCTCCTATCTTAAAATTTCCTGACTTCGGTAAGGAATTCTTCATTGCAACGGACGCCTCAGACTTAGGAGTAGGAGGGGTATTGCTTCAGCAATATGATAAACAGTTTTTCCCGATAGCTTTCTATTCTCGAAAATTGAGAACTTCCGAAAGTAAGTATGCAGTAATAGACAAGGAAGGACTAGCTATTGTTAATTCGCTAGTGCATTTTAAGTTCATAATTTACGGTTATCCCGTTAAGGTTCTTACTGACCATAAACCACTAACAGAGTTCTTTAAAGGCTTCAATCACAGCCCTAAACGAACTCGGTGGCATTTAATCATTCAAGATTTTGGCGCAAGAATCGGGTATTTACCTGGGAAAGCAAATATCATTGCGGATGCATTATCACGCAACCCCGTGTCATCTTGTACGGAGTCTTTAGCTGAATTAATAGATATATCAACATCCATGCCTATTGTAAAAACAATATCTGAACAAGAAGATTTAGGCTGGAGTGCTGAATTGTTACAGACTGAGCAAAGAAAAGATCAGAAAATAGAAACAATTATAAATGCTTTGAAAGGCAATCATAAAGAAAAAGAATATATAAAGTATAAGCAGCAGAATTATGTAATCAAAGATAATATTCTGTGTAGGACTGTGACAAGGAAAACCCGCAATACACCACATGTAACTAACGACCAGGTAGTAGTACCAAACTCACTTGTTTCCACTGTCCTGAATTGGTTGCATTCAAATCCATTACATGGACACCCTGGGTTCTCATTAATGTCACAGAAAGCCAAATCATTGTTTTATTGGCATACAATGCTTACAGATATAAAAAGACACATAGCTAATTGTCGCACATGTCAGGAAAACAAAGGGCATACGAAAACACCTGTTAGCTTAGGAACTTATCCTGTTCCCAATCAACCCTTTGAAAGAATACATTTAGATTTGTTAACAGGATTTTACGAGTCAGACAGAGGGAATAAGCACCTCTTAGTGATTATAGATGCTTTAACTCGATATACAGAACTAATAGCGCTTAAAACTAAAACTGCGATTGAATGCGCTAGGAAGTTTTACGAGTGTTACATTTGTAAACATGGAATTCCACACATGATAATTTCAGACTCGGGTGGTGAATTTAATAATCACTTTCTTATCTCATTGTGTGAATTCCTCAACATAAAGAAGGTTAATACCATGATATATCACCCAGAGTCGAATGGGCTAGTGGAAAGAGCAAATAGGAAGATATTAAATATATTAAGGGTAACACTAGGGGGATCAGACCCCAACTGGGATATTGCAATACCGGCGGCACTGAGTACTCTGAATCATTCATATCATATATCAATTAAAATGTCACCGCATGAAGCATTGTATGGTACCCCAGTTAGAACACCTTTCCATGTATTAACGCCTACAACTAATCTATCAAATCCTTTAAAAGAATGTATAAATGCAAGTATAAGTCGATATGATATCCTTCGAAAGAATTTAGAAGAATCACAAATCATAATGAAAAGGAATCATGATAAAATAGCGAAACCAACTAAAACATATACCGTGGGTGATAACATCTATATTCAAATCAATGTCAGAAAAGGGCTCAACTATAAACTAACACCTAAGTTTGAAGGCCCATTTAACATTTTGGAAATATTAACGGCCAATAGGTTTAGAATTCAAAACGTAGCCCAACCCACGGATGAGAGAATAGTACCATTGTCTCACATAAGAAATTAAAAAGAAGTGAGGAAAAATTTTAATTTTTGTAACTAAAAAGTTTTCTTTTTAATACAGGAGTAATTACATATATTTTTTCTCGTTACAGGTTTCCAAGATGAATTTTTTGTTGTTGGGAGTGATATTGTTCGCTCAGACATTTTTTTCGTATGGGATGAGTTCTAAGACTAAGAATATATATTTTAAATATGGAAATATAGTTGAAAGACAAGAAGACATTTTTATTACATCAACCAACGTAATTGTCGAAGTGCATATGCAAGCAATTTTTCTTCAAGAGAATGATGTCACTAGCTTAAGAACCGCCATTTCAAGGTTTTCTGCATCATTGGATGAGTTGCATAGGAGACATTTTCATTTGACTACTAAGAGTTTGCTTCGATCAACATTAAAAGTTGCAGAGATGCTATCTGATGACTTAAAAAATAAGACTGGAGAGACAGGATCTTTGGCTTATGACCTTTTGATGTGGACTGTAGGACACGAACAAAAAGAAAGACGGAATCCGTTCATTTATGCTGCATTAAGCATCTTTGGGTCTGTTGCAAGTTTAGGTTTAGGACTTTCCAATCGTCTTAAAATTAGTAATCAAAATAAGAAAATTGAGTTCTTGACTCATAAAGATGAATTGATTATGTCAGAACTAAGGGATCAGTTAGCTTCAATCAATAAAATTATGGATTTGTTAAATGAACATTCAGATAATGTCGTTCAAATTATGGAAGTACAGGATTTGTTAGCAACATTAACGTATTATGATTCAAAGATAGATCACATACATAACAGAATTGCACATTTCATTGAGAAATCCAAGGATTATGTAGAAGCTATCACGTTAGCAACTAAAGGTGTATTGTCGCCCCATTTGTTGCCTATACGTTACTTAAAATTAGTTCTGGAGAACACTAGGGATAAACTAGGCTATGTTCCTTTGTTAGACGAACATAGGTTAGAATTTTATTACAGCCTAATTACAGTAAACGTAGATAATAACAAGATTAGGATTACAATTCCCTTTGATTCTTCTGATGCCTGGCAATCTTACAGGATATCACCATTTCCGACTTTCATGACGAATCACTCAAATCCAGTAATATCCAGTTTGACAGGACACGTATTGATTTCCCCAGACAAGGAAACATATACGGTCATTAAAGACTTAAATCAATTAACTCACTGTTCAGACGCAATGGATAGAAAAATATGTACAGCTGACTCATTTGAATTCCGTAAAAACTTGATGGATTCATGCGAGTTAGGTATAGTGCTAGACGGTGCTCTCTCCCATACAAGTGAAAATTGTCTGGATAAGCTTTATCCCTTTGACAATAAAGAATTCAATTGCAGACTAAATAATGGCTCGTGGATACGATACGACAAGGACGGCTTCAATGTATCATGCCCTGACGGATCCACATCATTTAACCACATCTTCGTCGCAGCAGATGGCTGTATCGGGACTTCCCCGAATTCCATGGTGACTGGCCTACGGACAATCATCAGAGAACGTGCTTACTTCGCGAACTTCACGTGGACCTCTACAACGCCCGCACTTCCTCTCCCCTATAAAGGAAGTGTGGCGAAACACTTAATGAAACTTACCGAAAAGGACCACCTGTCGCCGACTTACAAAGAGATTCTTCAACCTATATTACTAGCAGGCTTATTTGGAACGGCGTTAATTTTTATCGCCGTGAACATCCTTGTTTGGCGTAGGTTACGGCACAGCAAGCAGCTACAAAGGAACGAGTTGAATAGCCCTGACAATACCCCTTACCTGATACAATTCAAAGCTGTATGAGTGGCCACCTCATTCGCTAAGGGAGTAATTTGTCAGGATGATGTTTGTATGAAAAGCTGACTAGTACGCTAGTAATATGTAATTAAAGAAATTCTCTACATTTGCATTGTTAAAAATACATTTAAAATAACATTTAAAAAAATAAATAAAATAAAAAAGGATATAAATCATTTTTTCTCTCGGCATCTAATAAAAATATATCAGCCGGAATGTTAAAAAAGAAAAGAGAAAAAAAAAAAAAAAAAAAATATATAAGATATATAACAGAATCTATGGGCATCTAATAAAATGTATCAGCCCTATATATAAATATATATATATATATATGTACGAAACCGTGGTACGTGTACGTACCAGGAATTCGTATTTGTGCACTGAATATTGAGTATCTTGTTTCTGACAAAGGTAACAATTATTCTTTATCAAGTTACCGAATCATTTGTAAGTCAGAATTTGTTTTGTTTTTTGGTACCATGTAATCATTTGCTAGCAATGTACCATATATGTGATCTTGGTTTTATCATGCATTTTTCTTTTTGCTTTGGTAATATCTTTTTTGTATGCATTATTGTTATTAATATTGATGTGCCTATTTGGACATTCGTCCTCAGTTGGATATAGCTAGTTTTGAACAATGAATGATACGTATGTCCAGTCACACCTAATAACCATGTTTCGGCTTGTTGTTAAATTTTTGTAAAAAAATTGAGATAGCTGGCCGAGCTTATGTAATATTTAGAATAGTAATATTACATGTTTAAAACAAATGACGTAATATGTCATGTTGGTTGGAAGAGCTGGCCGTGAGATTTGCTATGGTCAACTCAAATTGTGTACAGGATGTAAGATGCTAAGTTGTCATTCTTTCTTAGTGTCAACACATTAACTCTTCGTGTGAAAGTTTGTGACGTCACCGGATGCAGGTGTCTTCCGATTCCGTCACGTGTCTAAAGTAAACCAAGCATAC
>NC_090751.1:6960082-6965082 GCF_036898095.1 Palaemon carinicauda
TTATATAAATAACGTTTTTTTTTTTTTTTGTATATTCGGAATTTCCAAAATTAGAAAATTCTCCAAATGAAAATAAGTTCGCACTTTTTTTTTTTTTTTTTTTCCACATTTAAAAGTGTAGCGAATTATAATGATTTAAGAGATAATCTGCCAGACAAATTCCAGCTGCCCCAAAATGACATTCCAAACGCAATAAATTACACACAACAGCTTGTTGGCCAAAAAGCTTTTCAAATTAGAATTGTATTGATAGGAATATTCGCAAATGATTTTAGCAGTGGGAACTCTAAATAATTTTGGCTATTATCATTATTATTTTATTCATTATTTTCTAATTGGTAGATACATTTTTGTATATATTGATATAGTTTTTTTTCTTTTTTTCTTTTCTTTATTGAACAGTTTAAAGAAAATGGATGACATATATACTAATCATAAACTCATATTTTGATATGTGACAATAATTTATTAATGGTGTTGTAGTTATTATTACTTTATTTATTATTTTCTAATCGGTGGATATATTTTTGTATATAGTGATTTGGTTTGTTATTTCTCTCGTTTTGTTATTGAACAGTTTTAAAGAAATTAATTTTATATATACTCATTATAAAATCATATTTTGATACGTGATTATAATTACTCAGGCTTTTCATCTATTTATTATTTTTGTTTTTGTTATTATTTTATTTATTATTTTCTAATTGGTAGATACATTTGTGTATATATTGATATAGTTTGTTATTTCTTTCGTTTATTATTGAACAGCTTTAGAAAATTGGATGTTATACATACTAATTATAAGGTCATATTTTGATATGTGACGATAATTACTCAGGCTTTTCATATATTTATTTATGGTGTTGTAATTATTATTACTTTGTTTATTATTTTTTATTGGTAGAAATATTTGTGTATACAATGATACAGGCTAGTTTGTTATTTCTTTCGTTTTTATCGTGAATCTATTTTTGAAATCGTATAATAAATTGCTAATGCAACTGAAACAATATAATCATATGAAAATAAAGACAATCAAATTAAAAGCATATGGAAAATAAATATACGTAGAGATTATATTTATATTTTTTTTTATTGATGATGATATTAATATATTCATATATTCATATAATTATAGATCAAAATATTCATATTCCTTTATACCCAGGAGTTAATTTATTTGTGTATTTAAATATGCATATATTCTGTATTTTCTTTTCTGAGCGGGGATACTTTAACGTGGTGAATACCTTTCAGTATTGCCATTATCAGCAAAGATGTAATAGTCAGGGCCACCCATAATAGGTTAGTTTGCTGTGAGCGATGAGACAGAAGTCTCCCATCGTCACAAGTCCGTAGTTGGCCAACGTTGTGATGAAAACTGACCAAACCCCAGGCATGAATAAGGACATGTCTGAGGCTATTTCAAGCAGTAGACTAGAAACGGCTGTTGTTGTTGTTGTTGTTGTTGTTTTTGCTGTATATCTGTATATATACAGCTTTATTGTTATTGTATATTCATCATCATCGTCATCATTTCCTCTTACGCTTCTTGACGCAAAGGGCCTCGGTTAGATTTCGCCAGTCGTCTCTATCATGAGTGTTTAAATCAACACTTCTCCCACTTCAAGCTTCATAGTTCTCAGCCATGTAGGCCTGAGTTTTCCAACTCGTCTAGTGTCTTGTGGAGCCCAGTTAAAAGTATACAGTCTTCAGCCATGTAGACCTGTTTCTTCCAACTCTTCAAGTGCCTTGTGGAGCCCAGTTAAAAGTTTGGTGAACTAGTATCTCTTTCGTAGTACGAATTATTCATTAGATGAAAGATAGAGTCTGATACTACTAAACAGGTTTTTAATTAATGGCGTCGAAAATCCAAACGGGATGTTTAATATTAAAGATATTAAGTGGAATAGAATTAATTAACTCACTTTCAGCGAATACTAAAATAGCTTCAATTCAAATCCGATAAAGTGATTTTGTCTTGAGGGAAAATCTCGGTCCCAGCACGTGACGTTTGATTTAATTTCATAAATTTAAATGAAAATTTAAATTTATGGTATTGAATTAACTTTGAATTATGAATAAAGGAATTAGTGGAATTATATGTGATAAGTACACCAACTCTAATAAGGATTTAATCCTAGATTTATTTTGGTTTTATCACAGATATAGATTAATTTAGCTTCTGCTGTAATACACTAATGCTAAATGAAGGTCCATTAATTGGAGTTCTAGTAGTGTATTGGAAACGTCATTGCCTGGAAATCTGTTGTATGAGAGTTTGAGTCCCGGTCAATCTCAATAGTTTTCAGCATATAGTGTCCGCAACCTCACCATCATTGTGAGCAGGGATTGGGGTCTTTGGGAAGCCTATTGGTCTGCCAGCCGAGTCATCAGCAACCATTGCCTGGCCCTCCCTGTTCCTAGCCTATTGAGAGGGAGCTTGGACGCTGATCAGTTATTATATATATATATATATATATATATATATATGTATATATATACATATATGTATATCTATATATATATAAATAGATATATATATGTATATATATATATATATATATATATATATATATATATATATATATATATATATATATATATACAATATAAATATATATGTATATGGTATATATATATATGTATATATACTGTATGTATATATATATATATATATACACACACACACACACATACATATATATATATATATATATATATATATATATATATATATATATATATATATATATATATATATATATATATATATGGTCAGTCTCTATGATAAGCTTGTCATTATTCGCTCGTATTTTTCATATTGTATAATACCAAGTCAAAAATATGCCTTAATATCTAATTCACGTTTCTTTAGGAATAACTTCCACACAAATGACATATAAGAGTATGCAGTTTGGTATGTAAAATATTGTTATAACTATTTCATGCAATCCTGAAGACTATTGAACTTCATGAAGACTATTGAATTCATTTTGAAAGCATTGTAATATATTCTGGTATATATGACTTTTCAATAATATAGCAGAAATAAAAACATATATTATTCTTTGTAAATAGAAAAGCAATATATTTTGCTTGTTGTTCCAATGATAATATGTACGTGCAATTTGAACAAATACATACCAACTTCGTATTTATAAATTTGCATAATTTTGTCTTTGTTATAGAGTAAATGATTAATGGTATAAGTATACTCGCATAAATTATCTTCCCCAATCGGTGTTTGACCCTAAATTTATGTACATTCCTCACTGGTAAGCATCAATAAATCACATTTATGTCTGTATTAAATTGCTTCATATATCATAATCTTTTCCTAGAATAGATCAATAACCATTTTCGTTAATTCTAGTAACTTAGAATAAAATCGAAGAATAACTTTGGAATTACGAAAGGAAATTCACATGACCACTTAGTGTTAATGTAGGGTTTTTCGTCGAGAGAGGCCATCGAATATTCCCTTGTAGCATATTATTATTATTATTATTATTGTTGTTGTTGTTGTTGTTGTTGTTATTTTCATTATTATTATTATTATTATTATTATTATTATTATTATTATTATTATTATTATTAGCTAAGATAAAACTCTAGTTGGAAAAGCAAGGTGCTATAAGCCCAAGGGCTCTAACAGGGAAAAACAGCCCAGTGAGGAAAAAAATAAGGAAATCAATAAACGATGAAAAATAATTAACAATTCATGAAATATTTTAAAAACCGTAACATTGAAATAGATATTTCATATATAAACTCTAAATACCCTTATGAATTTGGGATGATAACTTTTCCTAAAAATTGAATATGAATTAATTAATGTGAAAGTGACACTTGCATTGATAAGAGAATTTGATAACGACAAGATAAACTTATAAAGATAAACATGATTGGATTAAGAAAGACAATAATCCCCAGAGCAATCAATTCTTGAATAAAAGACTGGATTATAAACATGCAAATGATAACAAGAATAAAGATTATGCAAAACCATACCTTAGAATTGAGTTTATCTCTCTCTCTCTCTCTCTCTCTCTCTCTCTCTCTCTCTCTCTCTCTCTCTCTCTCTCTCTCTCTCTCTCTCTGTTCTAGTCCTTTTGTCTCCTTATCGACATCAGTAAACCTGAAAATACTTATAATCAATCCTAAAAAATATCTAAGCAAATCGCTTTCCCTTCCTTAACCTTGCATCTCTCTCTCTCTCTCTCTCTCTCTCTCTCTCTCTCTCTCTCTCTCTCTCTCTCTCTCTCTCTCAAGATACTATCTGCTCGCTCTTATCAATCAAATTCTCAATAGGATATGAAAATGTGAACAATATACCTGGAATTCTATTTTCTAAAGTTTGTGTCTGTATGAAAGAATGTTAATTGGACAATGATAAGAGAGAGAGAGAGAGAGAGAGAGAGAGAGAGAGAGAGAGAGAGAGAGAGAGAGAGAGAGAGAGAGAGAGAGACTACTGGTTATATAATGTTTTTTTTTTAAATCTAGTAATATTGGCGCATAGAAAAATTCCAATTTTATTATATATATATATTTATATATATATATATATATATATATATATATATATACATATACATATATATCTATATCTATATATATATATATACCTCTCTCTCTCTCTCTCTCTCTCTCTCTATCTCTCTATATATATATACTATATATATATATATATATATATATATATATATATATATATATATATATATGTATATATATATATATATATATATAAATATATATACATATATATATATATATATATATATATATATCTATATATATATATATATATATATATATATATATGTATATATATATATATATATATATATATATATATATATATATATATATATATATGTATCTCAATAAGTGAATAGAAATCGTGAATTCAGACGTTGCAAAATAATTTATAAATTCTTTGAAATAATCATAAGAAATTTGATCTCACGAAGAATTCTTTTTTCCTAAGTATCAAA
>NC_090751.1:6975082-6978258 GCF_036898095.1 Palaemon carinicauda
CTTTGCAAGGTGCTATTAGCCAGTGGTGGCAAGTGACTGATTGATATAGCACTTAGCTCACGTTTTGCGGTTCCATGGATCGATTGCGACTTGCTTTCCACCCTGTCATTTCATTTTAGATGGACAGCCGCAGTATTTGTATTGACTCTTGGAACCCATATCTACTAAATATCAAAACGTACAGTAAATGGTCATAGTGGTGGTGGTGGCGGGGTGGGGGGGGTGTCGTTTGCGACCTTCAAACTCTAAAGGCTCACTGAGAAGCTGAAAGCCTTTACTCTCATGATGCCAGCCCCTTCTAAAGGAGATTAAAGCAAATGATGAACATAGATATTAAAGTAGAATGATTATGGCGATCAGAAAATCTCAGAAAAAGTATAGATAAATTTTTCTTTACATAACGTGTTTTACTTCATAGTGCTTACTGGTTTAACCACATCATCATGCTGTAAATGCATCACTGCAAACAACAGGGGAACTGAAATATAATTATAAAGATAAAGTTTTCTTATTGCACGAAATATAATGCGATGGTGATCTGAATATGCAGAATAAAAATTTCTCTCAGCAGACTGAAAAGTAAAATAAAAAACCTAAACTTCCAATCCCAAACACAATTAAGATACTGTTGCTTATTCCTTGAATCAATAATGTCACCGAATACCTAAACAGAAAGACTCCAAATTAGGTAAAAGCCAGCTGAAAGAAGGACCAATTGTCATTGCCTAGCTTTACTCGTCCCCTTTATAAAAAAAACACAAACCGAGTTTGCCTGGGAAGCCTTTTTTAAACCTGAATCAGACCCCAGAGAGGTGTATTTCTAGTATGTGGATCGTGACTCGTGTTTCAATTTTGCATTCTGCTTGGGGGAAAATTGCGGATTTCAAAGTGAAATTTTGCTCATTTATAGCGAACCCCAAGTTTCGAAATGGTGATCTGAGCCTAAGATTGGATCCCTCATACAACAAGCATTCTACGAACAGGTAAATACTTACGGTTTATATAATTGGTATCAAGGCCTACGCTAAGGCAATTTGCAAACAGGTAAATAGTTAAAAATTATATAATTGGTATAATATTTAGGCCTATGCTAAGGAAATATACATATCCTGTGATTGTACTGCCATGCATAGTTGAAGGTAAAGTATTGATTAATTTGATAACTGTCCCTTACTAATTTTTGAAACACTTACGTGTATGATATATAGTTAGTTATTCAATGTGTTTAATGTACTTTTGATGGCTGTAACCACTGTCATACACATTTGAAGGTAAAGCATAGAATAATTTGAGAAATGCCCCTTACTAATTTTTGAAAATCCATAATGTATAACAGCTAGTTATTCAATGTGGTCATTGTAGTTTGGACAGTGATAACCACAGGTTTATCAAGGAGATATTCTTATTAGCAACTGGTATATCACCGAGATATCTGTATTCATCATTTGTCTAGCAGGGAATAATCTTTATTAGCTGTTGAGCTGTCACGGAGATCTCTGCACTATTCAATCTCTACCGCAGAATCATCATTATTACCTCGCTATATTTAGATCTTGGTTGGAAGGAGGTTATGTTTTACCCTCGTTTATGTGTTTGTTATTGTGTTTGTGAACAGCTTCCTGACTACAATTATAAGCGTATACTAATGAAACTTACATTGATTAATTAGTCATTGGTTCGTCTTTCGTAGTCCCTGGTCTAGCAGGGAATACCTTCGTTAGTTAATGTTCAACTGTATTTATTTGATATTTATTATAAACCGGGATTTCTCTGTTAGTTACAACGAGAGTGTAATTTCATTGTTTTTTCACTGGCATATCGCAATTGTTCATGTTTGCCACAAGTCTGAAACGGATTTTTTGTTTACGTAATTAACATAACATTTCTTAAACAAAATGATTGAAGTTCCTAATGAAATTATTTAAGATAAAAAGTCCATTGTGACAAAAGTATATGTATTAAGAAAAAAAAAAAAAACTTTATATTCAGGGTTCTCATTGAGATGAATTTTATAAATCAATTTGCAAAACTATTGAAATCTATTTATATTCGTAAAATATCTGTTTGCTGGAAACAGACACAATAAAATTAATATTGAGAAAAAATCAAATTCTATCAAAGGTCGTTTTTTATTTTACTCTATATATTTTCAACAAGCTCTACCTTTGGTAATTAATAAGCTTTGAGATCTACTATTCTAAATATTGAATATATATATATATATATATATATATATATATATATATATATATATATATATATATGTATATATATATATATATATATATAATATATATATATATATATATATATATATATATATGAAGGCCTAATTGGAGCAAATTTATTTTGCTAATGATCTCAAAATAATTCGAACGAAGAAATTAATTAAACATGATGCCTTCCATCAGTTTTTTATTAAGTTAGTAGCCTATTCATTTAATGGCAAACACATTGGCCTGCATATTATTATTATTATTATTATTATTATTATTATTATTATTATTATTAATTACTACTACTACTACTACTACTACTAATACTACTACTACCAATACTAAGTACTATTATTATTATTATTATTATTATTATTATTATTATTATTATTATTATTATTAGTCATGCTACAACCCTAGCTGGGTGAACAGTATGCTATAAGCCTAAGGACTTCAAAAGGGGAAAGTTACCCACTGAGGAAAAGAAACAAGGAAATTAATAAACAAAAAGAAAAATAATGAATAACGAAAAATATTCTAAGAATAGTAATGATATCAAAATAGACCCTTCATAGATTAACTACAAAAACAAAAAAACAAAAGGATACTATTTATACAGTGAAGTGACCTTTGCTGATTTCATTTGGTTTAGGTAGTTCGTCCCTTTAATTTCTCGTTCAAGCGTAATTTTTTTCTTCATTGTAGAGTTCTCATAACTAATTTCAATAGATTTTGGTCTTGATTTTAATTTATCACACTTATAGTTCTATTTGGTAATTATGCCTTCCAAGTTCTTGGGTACTAAATTTCAATTTCCTCAATATAACAAGTATACTCTCTCTCTCTCTCTCTCTCTCTCTCTCCTCTCTCTCTCTCTCTCTCTCTCTCTCTCTCTCTGTTAGCCATGGATGTTCATCATTGTCCATTTAACTTCCTTTCGTAGAGACACACACTAAAAAA
>NC_090751.1:6983758-7001258 GCF_036898095.1 Palaemon carinicauda
GTCTGGTCGGTAAGGAGGCATTTCTCGTTAATGACAACTCAAATTACCCTATTTTATTCTGTTTACCTATCCTCGGATATCAGCCTGTGGATGAACCAATGAAATTATAAATGAAACTAAAATATAATTTTTTGGTATTTTCAGTTTTGAGAGGAATATAGCAAAATGAGAGATGTTTTGATAGGGGTTTTATGGAGAGAGAGAGAGAGAGAGAGAGAGAGAGAGAGAGAGAGAGAGAGAGGAGAGGAGAGGAGAGAGAGAGAGATGTATAAACCTAAGAAAATAGAGAGAAAATTACTGTCTGGACTTTTTTTGGTCTTAGGAGGAGTTTGTAATAATGGATATGTTCTGATCATGTTTTATAGTAGAGACCAAATCTGAGAGAGAGAGAGAGAGAGAGAGAGAGGAGAGAGAGAGAGAGAGAGAGGAGAGAGAGAGAGAGAGAGAGAGAGAGAGAGAAAGATTACGTATAAATAAGTGAAATAAGGGAGAAACAAATAAATTATCTTTGGCCTTTTCGGTCTTGGGAGGAATATAGCAAAATGAGAATACTTTGATCGAGTGTTATAGAAATAAACCAGTTTAGGGGGAGAGAGAGAGAGAGAGAGAGAGAGAGAGAGAGGAGAGAGAGAGAGGAGAGAGAGAGAGAGAGAGGAGAGAGCACGTCGACTCTCTTAATATTAAATAACAGACTCTTTGAAATATTTCCCTTTCAACTTCTTTTATCGTTTTGATTTGTTCCCTCCTCGCAAGCCGCTAGAATCGAAAAGACTATTCTCAGTCACACTCATTCATCTCAAGACAAGCCTAGACATCTCTTTGCATAAAATGTGCGACGAGAAATTCTCTCTTCGTTCTCAGCTTCTAACTTTGAGTTCCGTCCCATCTGTCTCTTAAAGGCCGTTGTTAAAAGTTCATTGGAGTCTTCCTTTACTTATCACCAAATGGTATTTCTCTTTGTTTGTTTACCTGAAGTGTTTTTATTTGTTATTTGTTTTTCAAATAGAAAACAGTTGTTTATAAGTTCTGATTATTTCATCTCGATCCAGGATCTAAGAAATTTATATAAAACAGGTCTCGGAGACATGTCCTACTCTATTTCTCATATTCCAAACAATATCTTAAGGATTGTGGTGTCCTGAGTGTTAACGTCCCTGGCTGATAATTGCCAGACTGGGTTTCGAGTCCTCCGCAAACTCGTTACTTTCTTCGGTTTCTGCAACCTCACCATCCTTGTGAGCTAAGGATCGGGTGTTTTGGGGAGCCTATAGGTCTATCTGCTGAGTCATCGGCACCCGTTGCCTAGCCTTCCTTGGTCCTAGCTTGGGTGAAGAGGGGGATTGGGCTCTGATTCTATGTAAATATGGTCAATCTCTATGGCATTGTCCTGCTTGATAGGGCAATGTTTTTGTCCCTTGCCTCAACATTCATGGGGAGCCTTTAAACCTTTAAACACTTCTAGTAAAGCCTTTTGACATATCTTTTTCATAAATGTTCATTACACGGACTGTTTATATGCTGTCACACCTAAGGTTATTGCATATTCCATTGTAATGTATTATATTTCCGGCTTGATTCATACCTTTTAATACTTAATTTATTTCCAGTGCTACAGTACGATAGATAATTGTAACCTGAATATTTTTATTAAAATATTTAATTATTTTTATATTTTTTACTTGTTTAAAAATTCCCCCTAAACTTTAATTTCCTGAATTTTACGGATTGGCAAAAGCTTCAGATGGAGCTGTTAATATTTTATTTATTAGAAAACATATTTTATAAATTAGAATTTGATGCTGATGACTATAAATCACTGTGAATAAGTTATCACTCCAGTTAATAACACAGAATTATTTAGTTCTAGTTAATGACACAGAGTTATTTTGTTCAGTCAATGACACAGAATTATTTAGTTCAGTTAATGACAGAATTATTCAGCTCCAGGAAATGACACAGAATTATTCAGTGCCAGTTAATGACACATAATTATTCAGCTCCAGGAAATGACACAGAATTATCCAGCACCAGTTAATGACACAGAATTATTCAGCTCCAGTTAATGACACAAAATTATTCAGCTCTAGTTAATGTCACAATTATTTCCTTTCAGTAATAGAATAACGTTGGTCTTGATAACAGCTTTTGAATATTCCTAACACCATATAAAAAATAACTCCAGGAACTAGATCAAATATTGAAAAACTCCTGTGTTCATGTCACTTATGAATTTCATACATAAAATTCTTGTTTAATTTTTTTTTTTTTTTTTTTTACCACCCATACCAGCGTAAAACATCGATAGAAAATTCTCGTACCGTTCGCATTCATCACTATCATCATCTCCTACGCCTATTGACTCAAAGGGCCTCAGAGCATTCATTGGCTAGATATATCAAACGATAGCAGGTTCCTTGTGATGCGCAGTGCCTATCTAATCAAGACAAGTGACCCCTGCCGGTCCATTCCAATTCCAGTAAGATCATTGGCGTCAATGACCTTAGATGTCGGGATACCAGAAAACCTCAAACCTCAAAGCCTTAAACACAATCCGTCACCCTGCTGCTAGTGACTTCTTTGAGATTTAAAAGTTTAAAGGCCGCACATGAATGGCAGAGGCAAGGGACAGTGACATTTCCCTATCGAGCAGGACAATGCCCTAGAGACTGACCATATGTATCATATGATCAGCGCCCAAGCCTCCTCTCCATCTAAGCTGGAGCCAAGGAGGGCCAGGCGATGGCTGCTAATGACTCAGCAGATAGACCTATGGGCTCCCCCAAACCCCTCATCCTTAGCTCACAGATGGTGAGGTTGCAGAGACCAAAGGAACTAACGAGGTTGAGCGGGTCTCGAATCCCAGTTTGGCGTTCACCAGTCAAGGACGTTACCACATCGGCCACCACAGCCCTTAGAGGAGCATATGCTCCTACCGTTCGTATTATCATTCATTAAAAAAAGATTCATCGTTTTACGTAAACACAGTCTTGGTACATTTGATATAACTGTACTAATATTGTTTCAAATAAGCATCCCACGATTATAGTTATACCAACATATCAAAGATCTGTTCTGAATATTTATTACGTAATTTTCCTGCAAGAAAATTAGTAATAGATACAAATATATATCAAAATCTTCTTTGCTTATGCAGCATCAAAAGAATTCTGAATTGAAAACAAATACCAAATTTTACGTCTCAAAGACTTGCAGGTAAATATCGCTCATCTGATAGACTGTTTAAATATGCATTCATCATACAATGGCAGATAGCATGTTACTCCAATTCGTCTTTATTACTGTAAATTACTGTAAATGACGCTTATCAATCACGTCAATCACTCGTTTGTCTTCATTTCAATGTAGTTTTTCTCTCTTTCATTAGGTAATCGCAATCTAATTCCTTTTTGAATGATGTATGATGCAAAATCGAAGATTTTACTTCAATTGGTTTAACTTTGAGAGGAATTTTCATGAAACGGGGATTTCCGCGTTGCAAATCTTGTTACGTTTGCAATAGAATTACTGAGATATATATATATATATATATATATATATATATATATATATATATATATATATATATATATATATATATATATATATATGTCTTTACATATATATATATATACATATATATATATATATATATATATATATATATATGTATATATACATATATGTATATATATATTCATATATATATATATATATATATATATATATATATATATATATATATATATATATATATATATATATATATTTATGTATATATATTTATGTATATATATATATATGTATATATATGTATATATACATATATTTATGTATATATCTAAATATATATATATATATATATATATATATATATATATATATATATATATATATATATATATATATATATATGTTTATATATGTTTATACATATGTGTTTATATATATATATATATATATATATATATATATATATATATATATATATATATATATATATATATATACATATATATATGTTTATATATGTTTATACATATGTGTTTATATATATATATATATATATATATATATATATATATATATATATATATATATATATATATATATATATATGTACATAAATATGTTGATATACATACCGTATTCATTTATACTGTATATGTAAATCTATATATATATATATATATATATATATATATATATATATATATATATATATATACATATATATATATATATATATATATATATATATATATATATATATATACATATATATATATATAGAGTATATGAATACATGCATATATATATATATATATATATATATATATATATATATATATATATATATATATATATATATATATATATATATATATGTGTGTGTGTGTGTGTGTTTAATGTGTACATGTATTTACATGTACAAGTATACATGCATGAATCCTGTCTACTAAAACAAGGAACATACCATGTCAGATATTCTATTCCAGATCTCTCTCTCTCTCTCTCTCTCTCTCTCTCTCTCTCTCTCTTAACAAGCTTATTCAGTAGCACTCGGGATCCAATTTAGAAACCCAAATGCTTCTATTTTTCTGGGGAGTCTTATTCACGCACGAAAAAAGAAAAAGAAAAAAAGAGCATCATTTTTCGTTGCGAGAGTCGAGTAAAAGATGTGATGATGCTTATACGTGTTTTTATTTGCGCTTTTGATTCGTATTCTTCAGTATTGTTGCAGTTATTGCCTCATATATAAAGTCTTACACTGTTAAACAATTGCATTAAACAACGGTAAATATCTGGCAACATTTACTCAAGGATTTTTACTGTTTTCAAAAATGGATATATTGGCGTAAAGGAGTGATATTGCGGTCACCAACCCGTAAAATAGGATAACAAAATAAGGTAAAATTACGGTCGCCTGTATTTTACTAAAATACGGTTGAAAACTATATATTTTTACTGAGGATTTCCAATTGGAATTACGGTTTTCTCTAACAGTGTAGGTTTTTACAGTGATATACACATAATTTTAAAAATTCTATTATTGTTATGAGTAATATTTATCGCAGTATATTACTATTCATCCTATGGTACCCAAGGAATGCTACGGATCTCATTGAATTCACGCCATATATCCCTTTCCTATGCTATCTAAAAAATGAATTCTATAAGTCTTGGAGAGAGAGAGAGAGAGAGAGAGAGAGAGAGAGAGAGAGAGAGAGAGAGAGAGAGAGAGAGAGAGAGAGAGAGAGAGAGAGAGAAATCTGTGCTCAACCCAGTTCTCGGATCCAACCTCGTATTTTCGTCAGCCACTTTTCTCTTGGTGTATCATGTCTTCTCCTGCCCAGCGACTTCTATCCAGGTGCATCCTTGACTAACTCATCTCCCCTTCCTAAATACCTTGAAATAAACTTTATATTCTCTCTAATATTGCAATATTTAATCATTGAACTTTGAGTCGTCTACTTTATAGACTGTCTTGAATTAACCCACACTGTTAAAAATGTTCATTAAATAATACGGTAAATGTGTGGCAGCATTTATCCCTGGATTTTTGCCGTTTTAAAAACGGATATACTGACGCAAAGGAGGGATATTACGGTCACCAACCCGTAAAAGATAATAACAAAATAAGGTAAAATTACGGTCGCCTGTACTTTACTGAAATACGGTTGAGAACAGTATTTTTACGGAGAATTCCCGATTAGAATTACGGTTTTTTTAACAGTGTACTTTAGCATTATCCTAAGAACGCCAATAGAATTCTCTCTTCCACAGCCATAACTGACCTACGGCCTGCCTTGGTGCAAGAGCCCGTGCTTGCTATTTATCAATAGCAAGGCAATCTACAATAATAATCATAAACCATTATAAAATTCCACCTGTTTCTTGTAATACACAGAAGAAACATAAACCTCTGCTCTCCAAGAATGTGGAAATTTTCTGCATTACTACACAAACAATAATAACGTGCAAATTTTCTGCAATACTACACAAACAATAATAACGTGCAAATTTTCTGCAATACTACACAAACAATAATAACGTGCAAATTTTCTGCAATACTACACAAACAATAATAACGTGCAAATTTTCTGCAATACTACACAAACAATAATAACGTGCAAATTTTCTGCAATACTACACAAACAATACGCGTTAGCAGATGTGATAGATTTCTCGTAAGTAATGTCCACGTGTCAGCTCGTCTCGGAGAATGAGTAGCTTATCCAACGCGACGTGAGGATACGTCTGCGATAAATCAATTTCCACAACTCTGGCTCAGATGTGCATTACGTTCCAGGCGCAGCAGATGGAGTCGGATTCCAGGATCTTCCTCTTAAAGATGGGTTATAGCGAAGCATAGTCTGTAAGTTAGGTATCACCTTTGTTACCTCCGCTAACGAAGGTGGAAGGAGGTTATGGTTTCGACCCTATTTTTGTGTTTGTATGTTTGTTTGTGTTTGTTTTTTTAACATCTTCCTGGTTATAATTCTAATCGTAGAGCAATGAAGTCAACTGTTATATAAAAAGCTGGAAAGTCAAGGTCAAGGTCACGGTTAAGCAAAATGTCCAATTCATGTAATCTTCCAATGTTTGTTTATGAACAGCTTCCTGGTCACAATTTTAATCGCAGAGTAATGAAACTTGCAGGGATGAACTGTTAAGGTGGAAGATCATGGTCAAAGGCCAAGGTCACGGTCATGCAAAATGTCCAATTCACGTAATCAGTCATACGTTCGAATATCGTTGTCACAGACACTTCAAACTTGGTTCATATTTGAGTGTATGAAAATCCTACCCAATTAATACATGTTAAGGATGACAGTCAAGGTCAAGGTCGAGCAAGAGGTCAAGAAATAAGCTGCTGCGGTGGAGGTCTGCACATTACTGAGTGCCCCTCTAGTATAACATTCTTTCATAGTTATGTGAGAGCTTTTCAAAACTTTTATATTGGTTGAATGTTGTTTTCGTAGGAAACGCCCCCGACTGTTAAACGCCCGACTGGTGTTCGAGTCCCGCTCAAACTCGATAGTTTCTTTGGTCGCTGCAACCTCACCATCCTTATGAGCTAAGGATGGCGGTTTTGAGAAGCCTATAGGACTATCTGCTGAGTCAACAGCAGCCATTGCTTGGTCCTCCTTGGTCCTAGCTAGGATGGAAAGGAGGCTTGGGCGCTGATCATATGTATATATGGTCAGTCTGTACGCCATTGTCCTACTTGATAGGGCAATGTCACTGTTCCTTGCCCCTGCTATTAATGAGTGGCCTTTAAACCTTTAATACATTCTCCCCACCGGGTTCATTGGCCAAACGAGTAGGAGTCCTTCAGTATAATGACGTCATATGTCATTCGAGTTTCTCGGGGCTAAATTCCTCATTTCTAAAGACTTGATCTATTTTAACGTTGTTAATGGTCTTTGAATATTTTGTATATTTTACCTTTTACCTTTCATGTCTAGTTTATTTATTTCAATTTTGCTTTCCTCACTGGAATGTTTTCCTGTTGGAGCCCTTGGGCTTATAGCATACTGATTTTCCAAGTAAGGTTGTAGCTTAGATAATAATTCACCCTAGATTTGAAAGAGCAAGTGTCTGACTATATATGTATATGTATATGCATATGTATTTGTATATATATATATATATATATATATATATATATATATATATATATATATATATATATATGTATGCATGTATGTATATATATATATATATATATATATATATATATATATATATATATATATATATATATATATATATATATATATATTTACATATATATTTATATATATATACATATATATATATATATATATATATATATATATATATATATATATATATATATATATATATATATATAAACCACCAGTCTCTATAGACTGTGACAAAAAAACGAAATGAAATTAATGAACATTAGGCGAGAAACCTAAAGACAAAGATAAAGATAAATATAATGAAACATACTACCCATGTAATTGCAATTGGCCGACTCTTTCAATAAGCACAAGGAATGCTAACAAAATTCCCGAACGCTAAATGCAGACGGCAAATGAATACTTGCGTAGACATTTCGTCCTTACTTTCTCGGATTATCGGTTTCGAGATCGCATTTTCCTGTAGAAGCGAAGTACGTCGGTCGTATTTACTTTTAATTTGCTTTTTTTTTCTATTTTGTCAGGATGTGTTTGATGCTGATGTGTACATTTCATTTACGTTCTTATTGGAAAGTAAACCAAGCAGTGAGAGAGAGAGAGAGAGAGAGAGAGAGAGAGAGAGAGAGAGAGAGAGAGAGAGAGAGAGAGAGAGAGAGAGAGAGAGAGAGTTGGAACTGGCATTAATTATATAGAATAATTCGTTGCTTTAGGACTTTAATCTTTTTTATAGATAATAGTAGATTATAAAAACAAAAACACACATGTACACTCGCACACATATATATATGTATATGTATATATATATATATATATATATATATATATATATATATATATATATATATATATACTGTATATATACATATATATGTATACATGTACATATACAGTAAATGTTTTATAATTGTATATAAGCTCTCTCTCTCTCTCTCTCTCTCTCTCTCTCTCTCTCTCTCTCTCTCTCTCTATATATATATATATATATATATATATATATAGATGTATATATATAGATGTATATATATAGATGTATATATATATAAATATATATATATATATATATATATATATATATATATATATATATATATATATATATACATATATATATATATATATGGATGTATATATATGCATATACATACAGTATATATATATATATATATATATATATATATATATATATGTATATATATATATATATATATATATATATATATATATATATATATATATATATATATATATATAAACCAAAATATTATCAGCACTGAAGTATCTCCGATTTTCATTAAAAGTAAATTTTAATCTTAACCAGGAAAATAAATTTTCTGGCAGCAAATCAAAGTAAAAAAAACTACATCAGAAACCTCTCAATTTTTATTTATGTGAGAAATCACAGAAACTTTTGAACTTGACGTCTTTTTACCCTTACAGTGAATCTCTCATATTCTACGAGGGTAAAGTAGTCTGAAGTTTACTTTGAAGTTTGCAACAACATAGCTTCTGTACCATCCTCTTCCACTGTCTTAGATTAGAGTTCTCTTGCTTGAGGGTACACTTGGGCACACTATTCTATCTTATTTCATTTCCTCTTGTTTTGTTGAAGATTTTATCGTTTAGATAGGAGATATTTATTTAAATGTTGTTTCTGTTCTTAAAATATCCTATTTTTCCTTGTTTCCTTTCCTAACTGGGTTACTTTCCATGTTGGAGCCCCTGGGGTTATAGCATATCCTGCTTTTTAAACTAGGGTTTTAGCATAGCAAGTAACAACAACAACAACAACAACAACAACAACAACAACAACAACAACAACAACAACAACAACAACAACAACAACAACAACAACAACAACAACAACAACAACAATAATAATAATAATAATAATAATAATTGAAACAGGCATACACAAAATTCGTCTCTGGCAGTAGCGTCACAAATTGTTATGTTCAGAAAGTTTGATGAATGTTCTACTGAAGAAATATATGAAGTTCAATCTTGCAGCTAATTTTTTTCTTTTATGTTGAAGAGGCTGTTATAAGTCTCTTTTCCTATAGTTGATATAAGAAATATCTAATTTAATATTGTTACTGTTTTTAATATATTTTATTATAATTTTCAATATTTATCTTGTAGTTATTTTCTTATCTCCTTATCTCACTGGGTTGTTTATGAGTATATATATATATATATATATATATATATATATATATATATATATATATATATATATATATATATATATATATATACATATATATATATATATATATATATATATATATATATATATATATATATATATATATATATATATATGTGTGTGTGTGTGTGTGTATATATTTTATATTTATATTTATATTTATATTTATATTTATTTATATATATATATTTATATATATATATGTGTGTGTGTATGTTTATATATATATATATATATATATATATATATATATATATATATATATATATATATATATGTGTGTGTGTGTGTGTATATATATGTTTATATATATATATATGTATATATATATATATATATATATATATATATATATATATATATATATATATATATATAAATACGTATATAGATATGTATATATATATATATATATATATATATATATATATGTATATATATATATATATATATATATATATATATATATATATATATATATATATATATATATATATATATATATATATATATATATATATATATAAAGTATATTTATGTATGTATATATAAATGTATATATATCTTTAATTATAAAAAGACTATAAACTAGACGTCTATCTATAAGGAATAATGACAATATAATTGAATCACTTAGGAGACATTTAGCCTAAAGACAGACTTTTAACAGAATAGATTAGAGGAACGACGTTCCATTATACCATGGATTTATCCGTAGACGAAATACTTAAGGACTCGAAGGATGGAAAAATCGTGAATGTTAATGAGGATAAAATCCTTGGGGCGATGTGATTTGGATGAGAGACTTTAGCATACTTGGATGTGGGTGGCCGGAGGGATATGAGGTGATGTGAATACATTGAAGGAATAGGCTTATGTGCTGGGATGTTCGTGTGTAAGAATGAGATGTGGTTAAAGTATATAACACTGAGTAGCTCATTGTGTGTACTTGTTTTTCAAGGAGGTTAATTAAGTGGAAATTATTATAATTATCTATGCGTCACCATAGTTTTAATTATATATTTTTGCGTCTGAAGAAACTTAAAGTTCTTATTTGAAATGGCTTTTATTGATGAAAATTAATAAACAGTTTTTTTTAGTATACATGCAAATTTTGTGGTAATTTTCACAATTTTCTATGGGTCACCATAGTTGTTTTTATCATATTTTTTAGGGGGGGGAGGGGTCGGTATTCCGAAATTAAGGTCTTATTTGAAATTGCTTCTTTTGATGAAAAATGATAATCAGTTTTTGAGTATATATGCAAATTTAGTGGAAATTGTCATAATGACTATCATCATAGAGTTTTAATAATAATTTTTTGCGTCCGAAGAAACTTGAATTCCTATTTGAAATTGCTTTTATTGAGGAAAATAATAAACAGCTTTTGTGTAAAATCACTGCCAGATCTTCGCTCAGACAGACTCTATAACGTTTACAACGCTTCCAGAAAGCTTAAATCACTGGCAGTTCTTTACTTCAACACCATTTACAACGTTTAGAACGTTTCTGAAATGCTTCCAATTATTTTTTTATTTAGCTAAAAAAAAAAAAAAAAAAAAAAAAAAAAAAGTTAAAAGGACGAAAAGCTTTATCAAATTAAGCAACTTAATAAAAAAAATCTGTTTGCAGTACTATAAACACAAAAAATAATTAGAGGCAATTTGAAAAAACCGAAGGATAATATTTCCCAAAAATGAAAATTATATTTGAATAAAGCTAGAGCTCGTGCTGACTTTCAAACAGATTATTCTAGATGATGCGAACCGCTTTTATATAAAACTGGTTCATATATTTCTATCTTGACCTAAAATAGCAGCAATTTTTATATCCATTTCTTACTAAAGAAATAAAAATGATGAGATGTGTGATTTATGCGAAATAACTTCATTAATAATTTTTCTAATATATCGTTGACAAAATAATATTAAATGAGAACATGAAAAGCTTGATTAAATGAAGCAAAAGAATAGAAAAAATAACCTTTGCAGTAATGTCAACACATCAAAACGAATAAAAGGAAAATTAGAAAAAAAGAAAGAAAAAAAATGGACTTGAAATCAGAACAAAAAACTCCAGTAATTGAAAGGTATTAATCCCCAGAAATGACAATTATAATTTGCAATTATATTCGATTAAAGCTCAAGGGTTGGGGTGGCCTGGTGGTAGCGTCCTTGCCTGGTGATTGCCTCAATGGGGTTCGAGTCCGGCTCAAACTCGTTAGTTCCTTTGGTCGTTGCAGCTTCATCATCGTTGTGAGCTAAGGATGGGGTGTTTGGGGGAGCCTATAGGTCTATCTGATGAGTTATCAGCAGCCACTGCGTGGGCCTCCTTGGTCTTAGCTTGGGTGGAGAGGAGGCTTGGGTGCTGATCATATGTAATACGGTCAGTCTCTAGGGCATTGTCCTGCTTGTTAAGGCAAAGTCACTGTTCTTTGCCTCTGCCATTCATGAGCAGTTTTTAAACTTTTAAACCCCCAATGCTTCATCATTTTCTCATTCTTGTCCTTCATTCCTTAACCACCCCCCTTCCCTGTCTTCCCAACCTTGAATAAGGGAAATGCTTGTCACTCCAAGATCTGAAAGAAAGAATGATAAAAACCGATATCAGGCCTTATCCCCCCTCCCCCCACCCCGGACTCCTTTCCAGCCTCTTTCCCACTCCCCCACATCAAAAGGATATTTGGCAAGGAGCCAACGTTTTCTTCTCGGGAATATGTATATACATCTTTTGGGGTTAAAATGGCAGAGTTCCTTCTTTCCTGAGTCAATAAGTAAGAGTTGATCGTGAATAGGAGGGAAAAATGAAGATAAGAACTTCCCTGGAACTTCCCTGGAACTTCCCTGGTCTTGAAGTGTCGAGGTTCGGCTTTCTGAAACTGGGATTATAGTTGCATCTTTGGTTATGCTCTGTCAAACTTGACTGAAGAAGTCCTGCAAAATATATTGGGAGAGATTTTTTTCTTTCAACTTGAATAATTTTCCCTAGCGGTAGATAAAACAAATTTAATTAATTTGTGGAATCAATCATAGTGAGAATAAAAGTAATTCTAGTTATAAAGTAACATGAAGAATTTGACAGGTATCAGACTCTTCAATAAAGCTTTGGAGTTTTATCAGACCTTGCTAAAAGAATGGTAATGAGTAATAATCTCAATTGTGGCAAATAATGTTCAGATAGAATATCACGATTAAAGAAATATCATGCTCGACAATTGGATAAAAAAAAAATACATGCGTAGAATTGAATAGAGAATTTAAACATTAAATATTTAAGTTAGAAATGTTGGTATAGGTGAATATGTTCAATTTAATATTTTTGATATTATGTTTAATATAGTGTTTAGTTCATGGATACATTTGGCGAGTCAATCGAAACTTGAAGGGATATTTACTGTGGCCTTGAGACCGAGCTAAGACCAGTGAATGGTTTTCATGAATTTAATATTGCTAATAATATGTTTTATACAGTATTTAAGTTCATGATTACATTTGGCAAGTCAATCGAAACTTGAAGGAATATTTACTGTAGCCTTGAGACCGAGCCAAGACTAGTGAATGGTTTTCGTAAAATTAATCCATGATAAAAGTTGTTCAGGTAAATGTGTAATGTCGAACGGGCAACCTTCTCCGTTTTATAAAATCTTCAAGGTTACACAGTGGGCGTCCCAGAGTCGTATGTTTCCCATAACTAACTTAAATGTTTAGAATTAATTCATGAGCGGCAAGGCTAAAGCCCTGTCTACATGATCGAGCATGCCCGACGGGCAAACAGTGATACGAGACCACAATAGTTAGTAAGAATGAGGGTTAATGGCGTCAGAAGCGAGAAAACCACAGACAGAGATCTGGCATCATACAGTGGTGCCAGATCCTTGCCTTTAGTTTTCTCGCTTCTGACGTCATCAACCCTCATTTTCACTAACTATTGTGGCCTGGTATCGCTGTTTGCCCGTCGGGCATGCTCGATCGCGTGGACAGGGCTTAATGGGTATATCATTGGAAGGTTGCACAACATCATAAAGAACGATTATATACACATTCTGTGCCTCACTTCAAGAAAATTACAATAGTGCTGTTAGAAGATTGTAATGATACGAACCCTCTATTGTAAATTAACTTCAATGATATTGATAAATACGACACAATAGTCACCTAAAGACTGTTGTTTACTTAATTTGACATAATATTCCCTGTATCAGGATCTCTTAAACAAAATGCTCTACTCATCATCATCATCATTATCATCATCTCCTACTCCTATTGATTTTGCTAGTCGTCTCCGTCTTTAGATTTTTTGAAATCAATACTTCATCTCCTACTTCACGATTCGAAGTCCTCAGCCATGTAGGCCTGGGTCTTCCAAGTCTTTTGGATCCTTTTGGTGCCCGTTGAAAGACTAATTGCTCTACTAGAATAAAGTTATTAGGCAGTTGTTCAAACGCTATAGGTATTTAACGGGATATTCTAAATAACAACTTACCAAACTAAAAAAAAAAAACTTTCGTTATGTTTTCATTTTGATACTGCATTAATACAGAAATTGTATTTTTGAACAAATAAAATTTTGACACAGCATTAATACAGGAATTATATTTTGGAACAAATCGAATTTTGATACAACATTAATACAGAAATTGCATTTTTGAACAAATCGAATTTTGACACAGCATTAATACAGAAATTGCATTTTTGAACAAATCGAATTTTGACACAGCATTAATACAGAAATAGTATTTTTTAACAAATCGAATTTTGACACAACATTAATACAGAAATTGCATTTTTGAACAAATTGAATTTTGACACATTAATACAGAAATAGTATTTTCTAACAAATCAAATTTTGACAGTATTGGTACAGAAATAATATTTTCGAAGAAAACGAATTTTTAAACTGCATTATTACAGAAATTGTATTTTTCAACAGATCGAATTTTGACACATCATTGATACAGACATTTTATTTTTGAACAAATATAATATTGAAACAACATTAATACAGAAATTATATTTTTGAAAATTTTTTTGAAGAAATCGAATTTTGACACAACATTATTACCAAAATTATATTTTCGAAAAAATTTGGGAACAAATCGAAATTTGACACATCATTAATACAGAAATTATATTATTGATGAAATCTTTGAACAAATCGAATTTTGACACAGCATTAATAAAGAAATTAAATTTTTTAACAAGTTTTGGAACAAATCGAAATAATTGCAACAGAACTTCACTACAAAATTCCAGACGTATTCGAAATTGCAAATACTTATTCCGGAAAGCCCAATCAACTGGACTCAATTCAGCCATCACTCCTCCCCCACCCCCACCAACCCAGGCTGGACGTATAGGTTCAGTTTCATTAAGTAATGAAATTGAAAGAGAAAATACATTCGGGTTTTTACCCGGCTTAGCCATTCACCATTCGGGTTTCTGTAGATGGCAGTCTCGCAGTGTCTAATTATTCCCATTGTTGTCCAGCTAATTACCTCGTAACAATACAAAAGGAATTGAATACAAAAAGTCTGTACTCCCCCCCCCCCCCCTTAACTCTTAGCTTTCCGGTTCTAGGAAATTTAATGTCTTTCGTAGCGTAAATATATATTTTAGTCTATTCACGTTTGGATTTCCTACAAGGAAATCGTAGGGAACAATTTAATCTTTAAAACTTTAACTGGATAGAATGGATAGATATCTTGTATTAAAATGTTATAATTCATTATAATATTTAGAGAAGATTAATAGGTTACATAGAGGAAACAAAAGTAAATTTGTTTTTTTTATTACTATAGTTTTTTTATATTTATATTCTATTAGGTTTTGTTTTATCAAAATACTGTAATTGGTAAGCATTAAGGAACAGATTTTATCCTTTAGAACATTGCCTGGATGGAATGGGTAGATATACCTTACAATAAAATGTTATAATTCATTATACTAATCTGAAAAGATGATAGGTTAGATTGAGGAAACAAAATAAATTTGTAGTTTTCATTAGTTTTAATTTCATCGAAATACGCTTACAAATCATAGGGAGTGATTTTTTTTTTTTTTTTTTTTTTATAAAGAAACTGAAAAGTTGCTATATATTAGTTAAGATGATAAACTCCTTCAAGGAAACGTTAGTAAACTAGTATTGTTGCTTCGATTTGCATTAAATAAAAAAAATGTTTAAGAAACACTATTTAGAGATATAAGGGCTAACCTCATTGTTTGAAATCAATAACTGTCTGTCTATCTTCATTGAAAATGATACGCCTGCAAGAGCGAATATACTTTAAAGTGTGCATAATAGACATATGTCATTTCGAAGACAAGACTTGGAGCAGTTTTCTTAAATGAGATGTATCATACAATACTGAAGATTTCCATTACAACAACAATAACAAAAGCCGCTGTTTCTTGTCCACTGCAGGACAAAGGCCTCAGACATGTCAATTCATATCTGGGGTTCGCCAGATTTCATCACCAAGCTGTCACTGCAGATTGGTGATGTTGGGGGATTGTCGTCTGATCTCTCATAGAAAATTAATCTAGTAAGGGTGGGCCCTGACTAGTACAGCTTTGCTGATCATAGTGACAAGCAAACCCTAGTCGTGGCTGATGTGCTAACGTCCCTGACTGGTGATCGCCAGACTGGGTTCAATTCCTGCTCAAATTCGTTAGTTTCTTTAGTCGCTGCATCCTCACCATCCTTATGAGCTAAGGATAGGGGGTTTTGGGGAGCCTATATGTCTATCTGCGAAGTCATCAGTAGCCATTGTCTGGCCCTCCTTGGTCCTAGCTTGGGTGGGGAGGGGATTTGGTGCTGATCATAATTATATATGTCCAGTGTCTAGGGCATTGTCCTGCTTGATAGGGCAATGTCACTGTCCCTTGCCCCTGCCATTCATGAGTGACCTTTAAACCTTTAAGGAATCCCCACTCCATGACAATGAGAGGTAATTATTGGGGTTATTGCCTATCAGGGAACTATTCGTATAAATATATTTGTTCTCATGTCAAGATACAATTTACTTGACTAAACTTCTGCAGCTATTCTTCCTCCAGTGAGTTTTATTTATTATTTCTCTTTTTTTTTCCTTGATAAACTTCGTCGCTCATAGGCTTGGAAAATGACTACATATTCTGTAGTCATTTTCCAAGCCTATGAGCGACGAAGCTTATCAAAAAAAAAAAAAAATAGAAAAAATAAAGAGAACCCGCTGGAGGAAGAATAGTAACAGGAGCTTTGTCAAGTAAATTGTAACTTGATATGAAAACAAATACATTCATATTTCTATTACAATGACACAATCTTCTTCCCTACCATTATCCCTACATTAAGGGGTCGGTTGCCTGATGTGCTTTCTCCAATGCCCTCGATCAAAGGCATCCTCTCCCACCAAACCTCTTATCTCCATATCATCCTTCACCCTATCAAGCCACATAATTCTCTCCCTCCCTCTTGATACTCTCCTTCTTACAGGTTCCTCCTAAGCCCTCCTCACTCCTTCCCAGCACCCATTCTTAATACATGCCCACACCATCTCAGTCGTGACACTCTTTTCATCTCAGTAATCTTTACTATGCCTGCCATTCTTCTTATTCTTCTTACAATGACACAATCTCAGTAC
>NC_090751.1:7016258-7023758 GCF_036898095.1 Palaemon carinicauda
ATACATTAATTCCACCGTGACTTGCAATGAAGCACGCTATTAAACGTTTTGCACTGAGAGTAGTTTGGGATTTTTGATATATTTTATTATACGTGAATATTGAAGTAAATGTATTTTTATCGATGTATGAATAATTAACATAGCCCCCCCCCCAAAAAAAAAAAAAACTTGGGAATCATATAGTACTTTAATACTAACATGACTTGCAATGTTGCACGTTTTTCAACATTTTGCATCAGCAGTTTTATGAGATTCTCGACATGATTTTTTTTCTTATAAGTGAATATTGAGGTAAACCTATTTTCATAAAGTCGTGACTAACTTATATAGGACCCCCCCCTCAAAAAAAAAATACTGACAGTTACATAATTGATCAATTGCAGCGGGCCTTGCAATGAAGCACGGTATTTAAGATTTTGCATTGACAGTATTTTAGGTTTTTTGACATAATTTTTCTTATAAGTGAATATTAAATTAGATATATTTTCATCAAGCCATGGATATTTAACAGCCAAATAAAACTTGCTCATCATATCATACTTTAATACTATCATGACTTGCAGTGAAGTACTCCATTCAACGTTTTGTATTGACAGTTGTATGACATAATCTTTTCATACACGTGAATATTGAAAATCTATTTTAATAAAATCATGCATAACTCATATATATATATATATATATATATATATATATATATATATATATATATATATATGTTTACATATATATATATATATATATATATATATATATATATATATATATATATATATATATATAATATATATATATATATATATATATATATTATATATTTATATATATATATATATATATATATACATATGTATGTATGTATGTATGTATGTATGTATGTATAAGTATATGTATGTATATGTATATATATATATATATATATATATATATATACATATGTGTGTGTGTGTATGTATATATGTATACTGTATATGTGTATATATGTATATATGTATATATATACACACACACACACCACACAATCCCTGCCAGTCGCGAAATACTTTAATTCCACCTTGACTTGCAATAAAGCACACCATTTAACGTCTTGCACTGACAGTAGTGTAGTGATTTTCAACATAATCTTTTCTTATACGTGAATATTGAAGTAGATTTTCATCAAGCCATGAATAATTTACACAGTAAGAATTAGAACATTAATTCACACAGCCCAATGAAAAAAAAAAAATAAATAAATAAATAAACTGGCAGTCACATGATGCTTTAATGCCAACGTCACTTGCAATGAAGCACCTAGTTCATCAAGGTCATACTTCGGGAAATCGTGTCATTTATGTATGCATGGACTGTCCAATATGCTCTTCAAACGTATTTCCCTTTCGGTCAGTGCTCCAAAGGGATTATTTCAATCCCTGCATGTAGGATTCCCTGCAAGCCCTCGAGTTGGATTCATTCAAGGGGACGGTGGATTTGTTTACAATCATCATCTTCTCCTACGCCTATTAACGCAAAGGGCCTTGGTTAAATTTTCCCAGTCGTGTGTATATTGAGCTTTTAATTCAATACTTCTCCATTCATCATCTCCTACTTCGCGCTTCATAGTCCTCATTCATGTAGGTCTGGGTCTTCCAACTCATCTAGTGCTTTGTGGAGCCCAGCTGAACGTCTAGCCCAGCTGAATGTTTGCAATAGGATTTATTTATTTTTTTTATTTTTTTTGTAATGTAGGAAGATGAAAGCATCACACAATACAATATACTAAAAACTAGGTAAAGGAACATTATAATTTATTTTGGTAATCTAGGACAGGATTGAAAATGAAACTATAAGATAGATTACTGAGATCATGATAATGGTTAGATGAAGATGGTTTGGGCATGCTCTTCGCACTCCCCAAGAGAGATTAGTTCTCCAAATGTTCGGCAGGGCTCCACAAGGAACTAGATAAGTTGAAAGACCCAGGCCTACATGGCTGAGGACTATGAAGCGTGAAGTAAGAGAGGATGAATGGAGAAGTAATGAATTAAAAGCTCTAGGACAGGATTAGAAATTAAATTATAAGAAAGATTACTCTAGTGGCATATGTGGATGAGATCATGATGAGGGGTGGATGGAGATGGTTTGGGTATGTTCTTCGCGCTCCCCAAGAGAGATTAGTTTTCCGAAAGTTCAGCTGGGCTCCGCAAGGAATTAGAAGAGTTGGAAGGACTCGAGCTTACATGGCTGAGGACAATGAAGCGTGAAGTAGGAGAGGATGAATGGAGAAGTATTGAATTAACAGCTCGAGTTAGAGATGACTGGCGATATCTAACCTAGACCCTTTGTGTTAGTATGCGTAGGTGGAGATAATGATGATGATGAATCTAGGACGACAAAATCGTCACAAATTACAGAATGTTATAAATGTGATAAAGGAACAATATATTTTCTTTTGTAATCTAGGAAGAAAAAACATCACACAATGAAGAATGCTAAAATCGAGATAAAGGAACAATATGATTTCTTCTAATGTAGGAAGATAAAAATATTTCATAATATAGAATACTAAAAACGAGATAAAGCAGCAACATACACACACACACACACACACATATATATATATATATATATATATAATATATATATATATATATATATATATATGTATATATATATATATATATGTATATATATATGTATATATATATATATATATATATATATATATATATGTATATATATGTATATATATATATATATATATATATATATATATATATATATATATGTATATATATATATATATATATATATATATATATATATATATATATATATATATATATATATATATATATATATATTTGGTAATCTAGGAAGATAAAAGCATCATACAATGAAGAAGGCTAAAACCGAGATAAAGGAACAATATCATTTTTTAATCTAGGAAGATAAAAGCATTTCATAATATAGAATATTAAAAACGAGATAAAGTAACAATATATATATATATTTTTTTTTTGTAATCTAGGAAGATAAAGACATCACGCAATGAAGAATGCTAAATTCGATTTATAGGAACAATATATATTTTTTCAGTATAGGAAGATAGAAGCATTTCATAATTTAGAATACTAAAAATGAGATAAGGTAACAATATATTTTTTTTTTTGTAATCTAGGAAGATAAAGACATCACACAATGAAGAATGCTAAAATCGATATAAAGGAACAATATATATATTTTTTTTTCAGTATAAGAAGATAAAAGCATTTCATAATATAGAATACTAAAAACGAGATAAAGAAACAATATAATGTTTTGTAATCTAGGAAGATAAGGGCATCACGTAATGGAGATTGCTAAAATCGAGATGAACAATATGTAAAATACAGAGTACTAAAAACAAAATGAAGGTTCAATATAATTTTTATTAATGTAGGAAGATAAAAGTATCACACAATAGAGATTAAAGAAAATCGAGGTAAAGGAGTAATTAATATTTTTGATTACATTTTATAAACTGACATTGTTTTCAATATTCTATTTATTACCATCAATAGAAAAACATTAAAAATGTATAAAATTAGGTTTCTTTTATATATTGGAGCTTTCAAAGACTTTTTATTTCTATTTTTTCCATATTGCAACGTTGTTAATAAGTTTCCTTTGAATAAAAATTTACATTGTTAAATATCTTTATTTCATATTATATCTTAATTCCTTTGAAAAAATTTGGTAGTTAGTACCTTCCCACATGGTGGGAACATTATTGTTTTGATGCTGTGATATATAAAATACAATACAATACAATACATTACATTACAATACAATACAATTGGAGATTAACCAGTCCAGTGAGTCGGCCCTATGAAATATGTGTAGAAAAAAACATTCATATATAAATCAACAAATAAATAAGATATACAGAAAATATTATCGTTATCATTATCTCCTCCTACGCCTCTTGACGCAAAGGGCCTCAGTTAGCATTTAAATCAATACTTCTCCATTCATCATTATCTACTTCATGCTTCCTAGTCTCCAGCCATGTAGGCCTGGGTCTTCCAACTCTTCTAGTTCCTTGTGGAGCCCAGTTCAAAGTTTGAACTTTGATACAGTAAATATAGTAGAGGAAAATAAATACAATTGAGATAACAATCTGTGATGAATTAAAATTCAAATCTTGTTCATAAAACCGATAAAATATCAAACATATTGAATAGAAATATAAAATATCAAACATATTGTATAGAAATATAAAATATCAAACATATTGAATAGAAACATAAAATCCATTTTCGGACGTCTCTGATACTCGAGGTTGGTCAAAGCAACAGGAAAACAGACAGTTGATAAGTTTATGTTAACAAATGGTAAACCTCTTAGAGTCTATAAATTGTTATTATTATTATTATTATTATTATTATTATTATTATTATTATTATTATTATTATTATTATTATTATTATTATTTTTATTATTATTACTTGTTAAGCTAGAACCCTTGTTGGAAAAGCAGGATGCTATAAACCCGAGTGCTCCAACAAGGAGAATAGCCCAGGGAGAAAAGGAAATAAGAAAACTACAAGAGAAGTTACTAACAATTAAAAAAAGTATATTCTAAGAACAGTAACAAAATTAGAAAAAATCTTTCATATAAAAACTATAATATAAAAAAGAACAGAAGGGGAACAGAAATGAGATAGAATAGTGTACCCGAGTGTACCCTCAAGCAAGAGAACTCTAACTCAAGACAGTGAAAGAGGAATGACTGCTATTTTAGAATCGTTTTGTGTGTCATAAGTCTTTCATGCTCAAATGACATTGTGAGTTGTGAGTGGAATCAGATTAATTCTTGCCTAACATCGTTAAAAATTTCATTACAATGGCCTCCCGTGAGTACATCATTACCTTCTGCATGTTCACTGTGCCTTACACTAGTCTCGATTCAAGTAGTGTCCTTAAGCAATATCGTTTATTTCTGTTTTTACGGAAAAGTTGTCTTGTCAAGTACGCGTCCTGGAAGCGCGCTGGAGCTGTCGTCGTTATTAAGATTATAAGAATAATTAGAATTATTAGAATTGTTAAAATTAGTATTACTCTCGTCGTCGTCGTCATTATTAAAAGCGTTAATATTATTAATATTATCGCTGTTTTTAGGAAAGTTGTCTTGTCAAGAACGCGTCCTGGAAGCGCGCTGGAGCTGTCGTCGTATTTGAAATTATTAAAATTACTAAAATTAATAAATTATTATCACTGTCGTCGTCGTCATCATTATTAAAAGGGTTAATATTAATAAAATAATCGTGGTTTTTAGGAAAAAGTTGTCTTGGTAAGTACGTGTCCTGGAAGCGCGCTGGAGCTGTCGTCGTATTCAAAATGATTAAAATTACTAAAATTTTTAAAATTGTTATCACTGTCGTCGTCATCGTCATTATTAAAATGGTTAATATTATTAGAATTATCGCAGTTTTTAGGAAAGAGTTGTTTTGGCAAGTACGCGTCCTGGAACTGCGCTAGAGCTGTCGTCGTATTTAGAATTATGAAATATACTAGAATTTTTGAAATTATTATCACTGTCGTCGTCATCATTATTAAAAGAATTAATATTATCAAAATTATCGCGGTTTTTAGGAAAGAGTTGTCTTGGTAAGTACGCGTCCTAGAAGCGCGCTGGAGCTGTCGTCGTATTTAAGATTATTAAAATTAATAAAATTAATAAAATTATTATCACCGTCGTCGTCATCGTCATTATTAAAATGGTTAATATTATTAGAATTATCGCAGTTTTTAGGAAAGAGTTGTTTTGGCAAGTACGCGTCCTGGAACTGCGCTAGAGCTGTCGTCGTATTTAGAATTATGAAATATACTAGAATTTTTGAAATTATTATCACTGTCGTCGTCATCATTATTAAAAGAATTAATATTATCAAAATTATCGCGGTTTTTAGGAAAGAGTTGTCTTGGTAAGTACGCGTCCTAGAAGCGCGCTGGAGCTGTCGTCGTATTTAAGATTATTAAAATTAATAAAATTAATAAAATTATTATCACCGTCGTCGTCATCGTCATTATTAAAAGGGTTAATATTATTAGAATTATCGCGATTTTTAGGAAAGAGTTGTCTTGGTAACTACGCGTCCTAGAAGCACGCTGGAGCTGTCGTCGTATTTGAAATTATTAAAATTACTAAAATTTTTAAAATTATTATCACTGTCATTGTCATCGTCATTATTAAAAGGGTTAATATTATTAGAATTATCGCGGTTTTTAGGAAAGAGTTGTCTTGGTAAGTACGCGTCCTAGAAGCACGCTGGAGCTGTCGTCGTATTTAAAATTATTAAAATTACCAAAATTATTGAAATTATTATCACTGTCGTCGTAGTCATTATTAGTAAAAGGGTTAATATTATCAAACTTATCGCGGTTTTTAGGAAAGAGTTGTCTTGGCTAGTACGCGTCCTGGAAGCGAGCTGGAGCTGTCGTCGTATTTAAAATTATTAATATTATCACTGTCGTCGTCGTCGTCACTATTAAAATGAATGATATTATTAAAATCATTGCGTTTCAGATCGTAGATGCTCATAAATTTTATATAATTGAATCGCTATAAATAATTTTGTTATTGAGCGATCACACAACGTTCAGGATGACAATGCGTTTCTCTTCGCTTGTAAGTTCGATCACTAGCTCATTATGGGTTACTATTGTAGGTAAATTCTCACACAAATACTTTGAAATTCCAATCATAAATAAACTGGGAAATCAGCTGATTGAAATATGCAGTCTTTTCCCGCAGTTCAACCTGCGATAGAGGAAGATGAAGAAGGAGGGTAAATTCAAAGTGAAGATAAAGACTTTGATTAAGTTACACAACGAATATCTAAGCAGTAGTACCCGATAGTTGTTAGTTAATTACTGGTCTAGTTTTGGTAATGAAATTATTCGTATGTACTTCCAAATTGGTTGTATTTTCTATATATATATATATATATATTTATATATATATATATATATATATATATATATATATATATATATATACAGTATATATATATATATATATATATATATATATATATATAAATATACATTATATATATATATATATATATATATATATATAATGTATAAATGTATGTATGTATACATAAATGAATAAATAAATAAAAATGTATATATATGCATATATATATATATATATATTTATATATATATTTATATATATATATATATATATATATATATATATATATATATATACATACATGTATGTATGTATATACGTATATATATATATATATATACATATATATATATATATATATATATATATATATATATATATATGTATATATATATATATATATATATATATATATATATATATATATATATATATATATATATATATATATATATTCTAAAAGACATAAGGAAGTGAGTTGAATTTAACTTTCTTCAATTTCTTAATGGACTACAGTAGTCGTAAAACGTAGAAACAAATTGTTTGCATTAAAT
>NC_090751.1:7041258-7043758 GCF_036898095.1 Palaemon carinicauda
TATTGTGTCGGAAAAAACTAGGTGTTGTGTCGGTAAAAAATCTAGGTATTGTGTCGGTAAAAAAAGCAAGGTAATGTATCGATAAAAAAGCTAGGTATTGTGTCAGTAAAAAAAACTAGGTATTTTGTCGGTAAAAAAGCTACGTATTGTGTCAGTAAAAAAAAACTAGGTATTGTGTCAGTAAAAAACTAGGTATTGTGTCAGTAAAAAACTAGGTATTGTGTCGGTATAAAAGCTAGGTATTGTGTCGGTTAAAAAGCTAGGTATTGTGTCGATAAAAAAGACTAAGTATTGTGTCAGTAAAAAAACTAGGTATTTTATCGGTAAAAAAGATACTTATTGTGTCGGTAAAAAAAGCAAGGTGTTGTGTCGGTAAAAAAACCTAGGTATTGTCAGTAAAAAAACTAGGTATTGTGTCGGTAAAAAAAATACTGATTGTGTTGGTAAAAAAATAGGTATTGTGTCTGTATTAAAGCTAGGTATTTTGTCAGTAAAAAACTAGGTATTGTGTCGGTAAAAAATAAAAGAAAATACGGATTGTGTCGGTAAAACAATAGGTATTGTGTCTGTATAAAAGGTAGGTATTGTGTCTGTAAAAAAAGCTAGGTATTGCGAGGGTAACAAAAAAAAAACGGATTGTGTCAGTAAAAAAATAGGTGTTGTGTCGGTATAAAAGCTACGTATTGTGTCGGTAAAAAAGCTACGTATTGTGTCGTTAAAAAAAATACGGATTATGTCGGTAAAAAAATAGGTATTGTGTCTTTATAAAAGCTAGGTATTGCGTCGGTAAAAATAAAAATACGGATTGTGTCGGTAAAAAAAATAGGTATTGTGTCGGTATAAAAGCTAGGTATTGTGTCGGTAAAAAAAGCTAGGTATTGTGTCGGCAAAAAAAAAAAAAAAAAACTTATGTATTGTGTCAGTAAAATATCTAGGTATTGTGTCGGTGGGGCAAAAAAAAAAAAAAAAAAAAAAAAGAAAAAAAAAAGTGTATTGTGATGTAATTTCTATCGTACGCTTTAGATAGTTTGTTATTAGATATTTACTGGATTTTACTGTTCTTATAATATCTTATATTAATTATTCATTACTTTTCTTGTAGTTAACTTATTTTTTCATTTTCTATCCTCACTGGAATATTTTTCTGTTGGAGCCTTTGGGCTTATAGCCTCCTGCTTTTCCAACTAGTGTTGTGTCTCAGCTAATAATAATAATAATGATAATAATAATAATAATAATACTATGTTCACATTGAGTTCTCTTCTACATGTTTTGGTTGGTCTGCATCTTGGATGCGTTCTTTGTAATTTTAATGATATTTTAGGTTTATTTAGAATAATCGAATCATCATTAACAACATTTCCCCATATCATTTTAATTAATTACTATAACTTTTAATAATCTTGAATTTTATTCCATGTTATATTTCACATAACTTTTCTCTGTCATTCTGTTTTATCCAGTTTTGTAAAATTCAATAACTGTTTTAAACTTTCATCCATAAAAAATAGTAACCTGTTATTTTGGACTCTGCGCTAAATATCATACCAATTTTCAGGAAAATGTTTGGAAATATATTCTTAAACATACACCTGGTTTATAGATGAGTAATACCACAGTAAGGAGAGCGTAATTCTTATTTCTGAAAATATCAGGTAATTTATTAGCACCCGAGTTCAGCCATAACAAACGATGTTTTCAGCTCGTAGACATGCGATCCAGGTCGCCAGCTGTATAGAATATCATTGCAAATGTTTTTCCAGATACCGGGCGCATAGGTCATCACAATTTGACAGCCTGTTATCAACACATATATTGAAAAACACACAACCGGAATAAAAAAAAAAAAAAAAAAAATGTATGATGAAAATGGAATTCCATTTTACAAAGTGTATTTTCAACTGAAGTGTGGGGTTCGAGTTCAATTTCCAAGTTGTCATGATAAATATTTATTCTTTTTTTTTCTAGTGAATAAATTTTGGGTATGTGAAGAGAAAACCGTGAAGACCAATGTAGAATACATGTTCGATATATAGATAGGGAGTCATACATGTACTAATGCATATGTGATACATAAGAGCCTTTGGGCTTATAGCTTCCTGCTTTTAAACTAGTATTGTATCTCAGCTAATAAATAATAATAATAATAATAATAATAATAATAATAATAATAATAATAATAATAATAATAATAATAATAATAATAATAACATCTTCATTCTGAGTTCTCTTCTACATGTTTTGGTTGTCCTGCATCTTGAAGGAGTTCTTTGTAATTTAATGATATTTTAGGAATATTTAGAATAATCCAATAAGCATTAACAATATTTCACCAAATCATTTTACCTAATTACTTTAGCTTTTAGTATTCTTGAATTTTATTCCATGTTATATTTCACATAACTTTTCTCTGTCATTCTGTTTTATCCAGTTTTGTAAAATTCAATAACTTTTAAAATTTTATCCATGAAAAATAGTAACCTGTTATTTTGGACTCTGC
>NC_090751.1:7046258-7053758 GCF_036898095.1 Palaemon carinicauda
TATATATATATGTATATATATATATATATATATATATATGTATATATATATATATATATATATGTATATATATATATATATGTATATATATATATATATATGTATATATATATATATATATATATATATATATATATATATATATATATATATACATATATATATGTATATATATATATATATATATATATATATATATATATATATATATATGTATGTATATATATATATATATATATATATATATATATATATATATATATATATATATATATATATATATATATATATATATATATATATATATAATCAGTGTCTGTATCTGTGTGTATTAACTATAGAGGGAGACAGAGGATGAGTGGAAATATTATATATAATCAATCAGTCTTCAATGAGAAAGATGAATTGTAATGCCGTATAAGAATTCCCATATCCTTCCTGATTCTACATTAACCAAATTCTGTATTTCTTTTCATTATTCATCACGTGTTCTGGACATAAATCCACGCTCCATTTAAACACTCAGTTTATCGATTTCCTCTTATTTCCAGTCTGGTATTGTTGTGGAACTGCCTCAGTTCTGGCTCTTATTCTAGCTGTCACTTGCAACATCGATTTGTTTACCGGGTGGAAGTGCTTGCTTTATTGACCGCACTTCAGGCGGTGGCAAGTTGATATCTCCTTTTCCACCGCTAAAGCCTTGAACACTTCTTTTCATCATGACCAGTAGTTTGTATTACGCTTTTGATCTCTCTCTCTCTCTCTCTCTCTCTCTCTCTCTCTCTCTCTCTCTCTCTCTCTCTCTCTCTCTCTCTCTCTCTCTCTCTCTCTTAGCTAATTTTATTTATATCATTAATTTACTGTATTTGGGCATTTCAAATGTTATAAACTTTCCAAGTTAAAATAATTACATCCGCCAACGAAGTGGGTAGGAGGTTATGTTTTACCCCTTGTTTGTGTGTCTGTTTGTGAACAGCTTCCCGTTAAGAATTTAAATAATAGAGTAATGAAACTCTCGGGGATTAACTTTTATGTTAAAATCTCGAAATGATCAATTTTTGGAAGGCCAAGGTCAAAGGTCAAGGTCACGGTCAGGCAAAATGTCCAGTTCACGTAATCAGCCATAAGGTTGGACATCCTTGTCACTGAGACTTCAAACTTGATTCATATATGAAGATGCAAATCCACACCAATTAATACAGGTTAAGGTCAAGGTCAAGGTCGAACAAAAAGGTCGAGAAATAAGCTGCCGCGGCGGAGGTTTGCGCTCTACTGAGTGCCCCTCTAGTTAGTTATTATTTGCATCTGCATTTACTTATATAGGTCACAGTATCACTGAACTTTAAATTTAGTAGTTTTTTTGTAATATTCACTAAAAGCATATAAAGAAAAATTTCAGTTTTATTAGTTTCTCCTGTCTATCAATTTTCATTGTTTTTTTTTTTTATCTATTGAAGTAAAATTCTCACTGTGGCCATTTTTTGATAAAATACCATATACTCCTGGATTTTTTTTTTTTCAATTTGATACAAATAAAATACTACAAATATTCTTTTTCCAGGTAAAGAGTAATCCAAATATTCACTTAGGCCATTTGTTCGTACAATACTATATACTGGATTTTTATTCCATTTGATACAAATAAAATTCTACAAATATTTTTTTCCTGGTAAAAGGAAATCCAAATTTTCACGTAGGCCATTTTTTTTATACAATATTATATACTCCTGGATTTTTTTTTTTCATTTGATACAAATAAAATTCTACAAATATTCATTTTCCAGGTAAAAAGTAATCAAAATATTCACGTAAGCCACTTTTTGATACAATACTATATACTCCTGGAGTTTTTTTCCCATTTGATACAAATAAAATTCTACAAATATTTTTTTTCCTGGTAAAAGGAAATCCAAATTTTCACGTAGGCCATTTTTTTTTGTACAATATTATACACTCGTGGAATTTTTTTATTTGATGCAAATAAAATGCTACAAATATTATTTTCCCTGGTAAAAGGAAATCCAAATTTTCACGTAGGCCATTTTTTTTATACAATGCTATATACTCCTGGATTTTTTTTTCCATTTGATGCAAATAAAATTCTACAAATATTTTTTTTTTTTTAGGTAAAAGGAAATTCAAGATAACGTTCAGGTTTTAATTTGTTTATGGCTCCTTTTCACCTTTATTCTTTATCAAAACAATCCAATATTTTTTCCCTTTTCCTTAAATTCCCTTTATTCTTTCCTAGAAAATATTCAAGTTTCTAGTTCTCCATTCAACACATTTATTTGGATCAAAAAGAATTTTTTTTTTTTTTTTTTTTGCATATTCAAGTTCTTCGAAGTCACCTTTGTTTTATTATAAAATTTTTTCTTTTTGTCCACAGAAATGTCGATATTGTCTACATGAAAATTATCAAGATTTAATTTTCCAACTTTTACCGAATACCTTTTCTATTTATTAGAAGAAAAAATTCAGATTATATAAATCCTTTCATGATAATTAAATTAATCTTTATAATAAAAGATAATTCAGATTTCGTTTGGGTGTATACCCAAATTCTCACGACTTTATATTAGAAAATTATTGTCATACTTTGTCATTTACATAAATTTACTTCCATTAATTAGTATTTAATTTCATTTTCAAGGAATCGTTCATGACTTTATCATTCCGAAGTTGAATTTTGATTTAAAAATCATAAAAATATAGTTATAGATTTAATTTGTCACATTCCAGAATTCTCTCTTAATAACACGTAAACTTTCCAACGCTCCCCAGATCCCATCTTTCCCTGAATTGAAAATGTCATAAGCAGAGAAACTCCAATATCTAGATAACTTTAGTTATGCTAATTTTAACAATTCTTCGAAACTTCTCGTCCGTGAATTTAGAATTTCATAATAGAATCCATTCCAATTTAAACTGAAGTGTTTTGATCCGATGTATGATTTATAAATGTAAATAGTTTATTCAATTGTGATGTATGTAATCTCAAAGAAATTAGGGCTTTATATATATAGATATATATATATATATATATATATATATATATATATATATATATATGTATATATATATATATATATATATATATATATATATGTATATATATACACATATGTATATATATATACATATGTGTTTATATATATATATGTATATATACATATGTATATATATATATATATAAAAATATATATATATATATATATATATATATATATATATATATATATATATATACATAATTGTTATTATTTCCTTATTTCCTTTCCTCCCTGGGCTATTTTTCCCTATTGGAGCCCTTGGGCTTATAGCATCTTGCTTTCCCAATTAGGGTTGTAGCTTGGCTAGTAATAATAATAATAATAATAATAATAATAATAATAATAATAATGATAATGATAATAATAATGATAATAATGATAATAATAATATTATTATTGTTATTACTTGCTTAGCTAAAACCCTATTTGGAAAAGCAGGATGCTATAAGCCCAGGGGCCCCAAAAGGGAAAATAGCCCGGTGAGGAAAGGAAACTAGGAAAAAATAAATATTTTAAGAACAGTAAAAACATTAAAATAGATGTTTCCTATATAAACGATAAAAACTTTAACAAAACAAGAATAAAAGAGATTAGATAATATACTGTGCCCGAGTGTTTCCTCAAGCAAGAGAACTCTAACCCAAGACAGTGGAAGACCTTGGTACAGAGGCTATGGCACCACCCAAGTTCAAAGGGAAGTTTTTTATTTAATGTATGATTTATCAATTTAAATGGTTTATTCAATTGTGTTGTATATAATCTTATCGAATTCAGGGCTTTATACTTATGATAGATTCACATCCATTTTGAAAGACAAATTAATAAGCCGACTTGTACATTTATATTAAGACTTAATCCTGAAAGGTTAGATATTATTATTATTATTATTATTATTATTATTATTATTATTATTATCATTATTATTATTAGCTAAGCTACAGCCCTAATATAAAAAGCAAGATGCTATAAGCCCAAGGGACACAACAGGGAAAATAGCGCAGTGAGGAAAGGAAATAAGGCAATAAATAAACAGTATAATAATTAATGAATAATAAGAATGAAATAATTTAAAAACAACAACAATACTCTTACTATATATAATTTTATATTTAGGTAAAAATAGTTCCCAGGACTAAATGGATGCAAAACTAAGATAAGTTTGAGATTGAATATATGAAAATAGGTTGTGGTGGCCGATGTGGTAACGTCCTTGACTGGTGAACGTCAGGATGGCGTTCGAGTCCCGCTCAAACTCGTGATTTTATGGGTAGCTGTAACCTCACTATCCTTGTGAGCAAAGGATAGGGTGTTTTGGGGAGCCTATAGGTCTATCTGCTGAGTCATCAGCAGTCATTGCCTGACCCCCTTAGTCCTAGCCTGGGTGGAGAGGGGCCTTGGGTGCTGATCATATGCATATATGGTCAGTCTCTAGGGAATTGTCCTGCTAGCTAGGACATTGTCATTGTCCCCTGCCTCTGCTATTCATGAGTGGCCTTTAAACCTTTAAACAATTAAACAAAAAATAGATTTTGCAAAGTTTAAGTACATCCTGGTAACAGTCGTCCGGAGGTAAAACTTCAGGCAGTCTGAGTTGTGTATGTGTGTGTCTGTATGTGTCCTTGCCTCTGCTATTCATGATTGTCCTTTAAACCTTTAAACAATTATACAAAAAATAGATTTTGCAAAGTTTAAGTACATCCCGGTAACAGTCGTCCGGAGGTAAAACTTCGGGCAGTCTGAGTGTGTGTGTGTTCGTGTATGTGTGTATGTGTGTGTCTGTTCCAGTCATATTACCCACTCTCTTTCTCTAATGACATCCATTCAGAAGCTTTTGAGTTGTCTGCGTACCTTGCATTTCTTCTTTTTTTTTTTTTATTCTGAATCAAGCTCAAAGATTTTCTCTTTTATGAGAGCGAGGATTTCGCCATGTCCTAAATGCTACTTCATCATTTCCTTTTATCCCGAAATTGTGTTATATTTCTTTTTTTTTACTTCGGCTGGATTTGATTGAAAATATTAATTTAGATTTGGCAATTCATTCCAGATTAAGATACTGAAATTACCAAAACTGATTCAATTTCAGGTGGGATTGCTATTCAAAATTCAATTTTTTTTTCGAAATTTATTTTTGTAATGATTTTTTTCTCGAATATTTCTTCGAAATTTTTCTTCGAAATTATTTTTTTTTTTTCGAAATTTATTTTTGCAATTAATTTTTTTCGAATTTTTCTTCGAAATTTTTTATCGAAATTATTTTTTTTTCGAAATGAATTTTTTTTTTCGATTTTTTATCCACCCCAAGAATAGCATAATATTGCTTTATCGTTTATTTGTTTGATATGAGATATGATCAAAATCCCTCTCTTAGTTTGGAAACCTTAACGTGATAAAAAAGGTTTGCGTATCGCCACGATCAGCAAAGCTGTACTAGATTGGCCCTTTCAGTAAGCGAGAAATACGCATTGTGAAATGTTAAATGCTCCAGAATGACCATCATAAAACGACTGAGGAGGTCCTGTAGAGAATAGGGTTCCCTGCTGTATTTATTTATTTATTTATTTATTTATTTATTTATTTATTTGTTTATTCATTTATTTATTTACTTATTTCCTTTCCTCACTGGGCTATTTTTCCCTATCGGAGCCCTTGGGCTTATAGCATCTTGCTTTTCCAACTAGGGTTTAGTTCGGCTAGTAATAATAATAATAATAATAATAATAATAAGAGAAGCCCTTAAAGTAAAGTAAGTAAATTGGTTGGTTCACTAAGAGTGATCAGACAAAAATCTCACACCAACATTAAACTGCAGTTGACCACCGTGCTGATGATAACTGGGCAAACCCCATTCATGAATAAATACATGTATGAGGCTTCTTTCCTGCAATGGGCTAGAAACGGCATTCTTTGTTGTTGTTGCTATTTTTGTGATCATAATGCAAATCTCAAGTCACTACAATTTCTTAGATGTTTTTATTTCTGTCTAGAATCTGTTACACATCCTACATCCTATTTTACAAGAGACAATACAAATACTTTGTGCTACCTACCTTCTGTTTGGCCTAGTTATGAATAAGGATATATCTGAGCCCTTTGTCTTTCTGTCTAAAATCTGCTACACATCCTACATCCTATTCTACAAGAGACAATACAAACATTCTGTGCTACCTAGCTTCTGTTTAGCCTGGTTATGAATAAGGACATATCCGAGCCCTTTGTCCTGCAATGGACTAGAAACGGCTGCATAGGTTTTTGTTGCTATTGTTGTGATCATAATTCAAATATCAAGACACTACAATTTCTTGAATGTTTTTATTTCTGTCTAAAATCGGCTACTCATCCTACATCCTATTTTACAAGAGGCAAAAACATTCTGTGCTACCTACCTTCTGTTTGGCCTGGTTATGAATAAGGACATGTCTGAGCCCTTTGTCCTGCAATGGACTAGAAACGGCTGCATTTGTTGTTATTACTCTTGTTGTGATCATAATGCAAATATCTAGTCACTACAATTTTTCAAATTTTCTTATCTCTCCCTTAAAACTGCTAAATATCTTATCTTAAAACAGCCAACGGAAATATTCTGCGCTACCTAGCGTCTGCCTGGCCTGCCTATGTAAAAGTTCCATTTGTATGTGTGAGAGGAAATGCGATCTTCTATGCAAGGCATGGCCACTTTTAATGATGCCATAAATTTCCCCAAGCAATATCGTTTGTGTGAGATAAACGGTGATCTATGATGGGATTTCTTGTCGTAATAAACTGGGCGTTTGTCTTATGCGCATGTTTTCCGTCGAACAATTTCGCTGTTTTATTTTCGCAAAATTTAATGCAAATATTGCGCTTGGCGATACTTTGTATGTATTCATCATCATCATCATCATCATCATCATCCCTTACTAGTCCACTGCATACCAAAGGCCTCAGAAATATCCTTCCATCTGCGTCTGTGTATAGTCTTTCTCTGCCAGTCTACGCCCGCAAACTTCCTTAGTTTGTCGATCCATCGTCTTCTCTTCCTTCCTCTGCTTTTTTTACAATATCAAGGGACCCATTCTGTTATTCTTGAATTATGAATTAGATGTAGGTAAACATTTAAACATAGGCTCCTGGTGTTATTTATAAATTGTTACGAAGATATGAATTGAGTATATTTATTCTAGAAGTTATTATCCACTACAGGGGATCTATAATCTGCTAATAAATTTCCCTCCAAATACCTGTTGGATTTGTAAAACTACAAGAACTTCTCCATAGGTATAATTGCTATTAGTATTATTTGAAATAGGATGGTTATTATTATTATTATTATTATTATTATTATTACTTGCTAAGCTACAATCCTTGTTGGAAAAGCAGGATGCTAAAAGCCCAGGGGCCCCAGCAGGGAAAATAGCCCAGTGAGGAAAGGAAACAAGGAAAAGTAAAATATTTTAAGAACAACGGCAAC
>NC_090751.1:7058758-7061258 GCF_036898095.1 Palaemon carinicauda
GAGGCCGGTCGTAAGAAGAGGCCGTTCGTAAGAAGATGCCGTTCGTAAGAAGATGCCGTTCGTAAGAAGATGCCGTTCGTAAGAAGATGCCGTTCGTAAGAAGATGCCGTTCGTAAGAAGATGCCGTTCGTAAGAAGATGCCGTTCGTAAGAAGAGGCCGTTCGTAAGAAGAGGCCGTTCGTAAGAAGAGGCCATTCGTAAGAAGAGGTCGTTCGTGAGAAGAGACAGTTCATAAGAAGAGGCCGTTCATAAGAAGAGGCCGTTCGTAAGAAGAGGACGTTCGTAAGAAGAGGCAGTTCGTAAGAAGAGCATCGTGTATATTTGCGCAATGATTAGGGCTCTTTTAATGAGGTATGGAAAATGAAATAACTGTTCAGTGGATATTCGTTCAATATTTGATGCATTTTCAATAAGGCTTCGAACATTACAAGAACAACGACAACAAATACAGCCGTCTATAGTTCATTGCGGGACAAAGGCCTCGGGCATGTTCTTAGTCATGTCTGGGGTTTGGCGAGGTTTCATCACCACGCAGGCCACTGCGAGTTGGTTATGGTGGGGGACTAAAGTACATTGCAGGACAAATGCCTCAGACAGGTGGGGGGTTTGGCTAGTTTTCATCACCACGCTGGCCACTGCGGATTAGTGATGGTGGTGGACTCTAGTCCACTGCAGGACAAAGGCCTCAGACATGTCCTCTGTCATATCTGGGGCTTGGCCATTTAATCACCACGCTGGCCACATCGGATTGATTATGGTAGGGGACTCAAGTCCACTGCAGATCAAATGCCTTAGACATGTCTTCAGTCATGTCTGAGGATTGCCTATTTAATCACCACGCTGGCCACTGCGGATTGGTGATGGTGGGGGACTCTAGTCCACTGCGGGACAAAGGCCTCAGACATGTCCTTAGGCATGTCTGGGATTTGGCCAGTTTTCATCACCACGCTGACCACTTTAGTCTGATTGACCACAGCAAATCAACCTAGTATGGGTGGCCCTGGCTAGTACAGCTTTGCTGATCACGGCGATACACAAACCGTTTCACCACGTTAAGGTATCCCCGCTCAGGAAATTATTTAAGGTTAAAATTAGAAATGTTTGGTATATTTCGATTTCTCGCTTGACATTTTCTGAACTTTCATATAATTTCAGAGATTCATATACTATTCTGAAGACATTTCAACGATTGTTCAATATTCTGTATCATATTACACAACTTTTGCAGTATATTATTATAGAAAAAAAAAACGTCGTCGAAATGAGTGATAAGTATGAAAAAATTGGAAGGGTAAAATACTTTTATTTTTTATATATTTTTTTTCTTCTAATAGTTATAGCGAAGGATACACACTATAACTACATCTTTCGGTTAATTATTTTTAAAATTAATATGAATTTGGTGTTGTTCAAAAGAAAAGTTTCAGGGATATTATTATTATTATTGTTGTTGTTGTTGTTATCGTTATTTGTTTATATTTATTATTATTATTATTAATATTATTATTATTATTATTATTATTATTATTATTATTATTATTATTATTATTATTATTATTATTATTATTATTACGAAGTAACAGATTTATGTCTTCATTTGACCAACTTTGAATAATCAATGTATGATAGACATTTTTGGTATTTCAAATTATTTAGTCAAACTAGACACGAGAGAGAGAGAGAGAGAGAGAGAGGAGAGAGAGAGAGAGAGAGGAGAGAGAGAGAGAGAGAGATAACATTCGTCACTATAAGCATATAAATATAATTTTTTCTTTTTTTATATCGTCTTTCTGGGAAAGATAAGTCTTGAATATAAGTAAGATTCCTTTTTTTAGCTGTAAGAGAAAAATCCAACATAAAATATCATAAATTTTAAAGACTTTTTTTTTTATCATCATCTCTCAAGTCTATTGACGCAGGGTGCCTCGGTTAGATTTCGCCAGTCGTCTTTATCTTGAGCTTATAAATCAATACTTCTCCATTCATCATCTATTAAATACAAAATACATCATTGTTTTCAAAAAAGTGTTTGTAACATATAATGATAGAAATGAATCCATTATTATTATTATGCCGTAATTCTTCAGTACTCAGAATTTACATGGATGATTATTTTGCAAAAATAAAAAAAAAATAATTAATATGTAAATAAAGAAAAAATAGGTGATGTTTTTTCTATGCTGTTGCTTCTCACAGTAGCCACACTCCTATAGTATATAGTATACCAAAGAAAAATAATACATTAGTTCATAAACTTTCAATTGAGCTCCACAAGGCGCTGAAAGAGTTGGAAAACCCTACCCTACATGACTGAGGACTATGAAACGTGAAGTAGGAGATGTTGAAAGGAGAGGTATTGTTCTAAAAGCTCAAGATCGAGACGACTGGTGAAATCTAAGCGAGGCCCTTTGCGTCAATAGGCGTAGGATGCTGATGATGATGATAATATTTTATACTTTTATCGACTGTTCAGAAGTTAATTTATTTCATTACAGTATCA
>NC_090751.1:7076534-7079034 GCF_036898095.1 Palaemon carinicauda
TTTAAGAAGATACTCATTAAAATCGTGAATACGCGAAACGTTTTACAGCAAAAACTTACAGGTGACTTTTAAAAGATATTCTTGAAAATCGTGAATATACGAAACGTTTTATGACAAGAACTTACAGTGGACTTTAAAAAGATACTCTTTAAAATCGTGAATACACGAAACGTTTTATGACAAGAACTTAAAGGTGACTTTAGAAAGATACTCTTTAAAATCGTGAAGACACGAAACGTTTTATGACAAGAACTTACAGGGGACTTTAAAAATATACTCTTTAAAATCGTGAATACACGAAACGTTTTATGACAAGAACTTACAGGTGACTTTAAAAAGATACTCTTTAAAATCGTGAATACACGAAACGTTTTATGACAAGAACTTACAGTGGACTTTAAAAATATACTCTTTAAAATTGTGAATACAAGAAACGTTTTATGACAAGAACTTACAGTGGACTTTAAAAATATACTCTTTAAAATCGTGAATACACGAAACGTTTTATGACAAGAACTTACAGGGGACTTTAAAACGATACTCTTTAAAATCGTGAATCCACGAAACATTTTATGACAAGAACTTACAGGGGACTTTAAAACGATACTCTTTAAAATCGTGAATCCACGAAACGTTTTATAACAAGAACTTACAGGTGACTTAAAAAGATACTCTTTAAAATCGTGAATCCACGAAACGTTTTATGACAAGAACTTCAGGGGACTTTAAAACGATACTCTTAAAAATCGTGAATCCACGAAAGGTTTTATGACAAGAACTTACAGGGGACTTTAAAATGATACTCTTTAAAATCGTGAATACACAAAACGTTTTATAACAAGAATTTACAGGGGACTTTGAAACGATACTCTTAAAAATCGTGAATACAGAAAAGGTTTTATGACAAGAACTTGCTACATATCAGAAGACTTGTGATTCTTATAATTGTGAAGTTGGTTTTAATATAGATTTCTGTGTAAAAAAAAATCTACTTTTTTATGATAAGAACTTGCTACATATCAGGAGAAAAACTTATGATGCTTATAATTGTGAAGTTGGTTTTAATACAAGTTTCTGTGTAGAGAATAAAAATTGTCTTGAGAATTGAGGCAAAGTACTGTAGTTCAAGAGAAATAAAATGACTCATTTCAAAAATAAATTACATCTATTTGAATATCATTTCATAAAGGTTTAACAATGAAATTTCATCTCAAATATAAGTATAATAAAGATTCATTTTTGGAATTCACTATTATTTTTTTTTACATTTATATTGGGAAGGTCCCCAAATAACCAATCATGAACTGAAATATTTTATCAAAGCTTCTCAAACTATACCTTCCCAATATGACAGCTTCACTAACTTTAACAAACGAATTGATTGATTGCTAATTATACAAGTTTAATAGCGAAGATAAAAAGAGATTGCAAATAGGGAAACTATGAACTCCAGATAATTAACTGTTGAATAAAAATCAACCCAAATCGAACTGAAGACACAAATCACGTCAACTGATTTTTTATAAGTTATCTCGTGCTTTGCTAAAGGCTCGAGAATCCAAAAAGGGCTTATGCTCATGTTTAAAGGTTTAAAGACCGCTCATGAATGGCAGAGGCAAGGAACAGTGATCAAGCAGGACAATGCCCCAGAAACTGATCATATATACATATGATCAGCGCCCAAACCCCCTCTCCACAAAAGATGGGCCAAGGAGAGCCTGGCAATGGCCCAGAAGATAGACTTATAGGTTTCATCTAGCCCACTGTCCTTAGCTCACAAGGATGGTGAAATTGCAGCGACCAAAGGAACTATCGAGTTTGAGTGGGACTCGAACCCCAGTAAGGGACATTTTTGTGTATCGCCATAGTCAGCAAAACTGTTTTAATCAGAGCCATCCATACTATGTTAGTTTGCTATGAGCGATCAGACGAAAGCCTCCGACTATCACCAATCCACAGTTTGCCAGCGTGGTGATGAAAACTGGCCAAACCCCTGACAAGAATAAGGATATGCCTGATGCCATTGTCCTGCAGTGGACTAGCAACAGCTGTATTTGTTGTTGGTGTCGTTGTATGTAACCCATTGAGTATACTATACATTCACTATTGATTTCATGAGATTATTTATATTTGATCTCAACTCGAAAACTTAATATCATTCATATACACATATATATATATATATATATATATATATATATATATATATATATATATATATATATATATATATATATGTGTGTGTGTGTGTGTGTATATATATATATATATATATATATATATATATATATATATATATATATATATATATATATATATACAATATGAGGTACTACATTCGATCCCAAATATTTTACCAGAAGTCCACCCAGTTATAAATTGCTATCAGCCGTTGGCTTAATTACTTTAAGGCTAAGCCCAGACTTGCTGACATACTAGAAGAATGAACTCTTATGAGAGACCTCTTTACAAAGAGGAAATAGTCATACATAACTATATA
>NC_090751.1:7091534-7099034 GCF_036898095.1 Palaemon carinicauda
AGTTAACCCCCTTGGGTGAAGAAGAATTGTTTGGTAATATCAGGGTTGTCAGGTGTATTAGGACAGAGGAGAATATGTAAAGAATAGGCTAGACTATTCGGTGTATGTGTAAGAAAAGTGAACCGTAACCAGAGAGAAGAAACCAATGTAATACTGTCTGGCTAGTGAAAGGACCCCATAACTCTCTAGTGGTAATATTTCAACGGGTGCTTGGTGCCCTGGCCATCCTACTACCTACACAGATAAGATATGAATAAGCATATACTCCACAGAGAGTTAATTTAGTGATTAATGAAAGAGAAAAAAAGAAACAAATCCTATAATTAAATCCCTCTATTACAATTAATCCTTTTGCGAGTAATCCTGGAAGCCAAGTGCAGTAATCCACATTAATCGGCTTTGAAATGACATTACAAGTTATTAAGAACCACTCTGAGTTTACTCTCACTCTTAATCAGCGGCAAAGTTAGTTGTTATAACCTCCTGCCATTTTTACAACTCTGCCATTGTGAAATTAGGCTCTTGGAATTGTTCATTTCCTATTTTAATTGCAGGAATTACGAAAATTGGCTCAGTTTATTTAGTAATTACCGTAACTTAACAGGTGGGTGTGCCCTTCATGTCGATTTCTTTTCTCGTGCAAGTTATAATAGATGCATCTAGTTTTGGTTCATAAAAACTAGTGAAGAGAAAAATAGAGAGTAGAGAGAGGTGAATTAAAAGATTCAGTGAAAGTTAGACTTAAAATGTGTGAACTATTGACCTAACAAGTAGAAGCTTCATGGCAGAATTAATTTTTTTACAGTATAATTTCTCTCCATTTAGGTATCAATTTTGATGAAAATGAACAATTTTATTTCGAATTAAAGACTAATACTATTATACTCAAATTTTTTTGATGAGACGCATTTGCACCGAATCGCAGCGATGCCCTTTTAGCTCGGAAAAGTTTCCTGATCGCTGATTGGTTAGAATTATCTTGTTCAACCAATCAGCGACCAGGAAACTTTTCCGAGCTTAAAGGGCGCCCCTGCGAATCAGTGCAAATCTGCTTCACTAAAAAGAATTGACTATAGTGTATGGAACCCGTCAAATATGACGGCTATATAATTAGTTGGATAATACATAAACACGCACACAGATTCAAACTTTCCCATCCTCTCTCCCTTGCTAAGATATAACAGGGCAGTTTCGGCAATATGTAGGAGATTATAGTTTCCGCGTGTATCTATCTGGGTACCCACTTATCAAGAGGGTATGACTACTCTCTCTCCCCCTACCCGAGGGATGGGGAGAGACCGTGTAGTTATAAGAATAGCAATGTTGCTGAAAGTGACCGGAAAGTAATATTGATATATATATATATATATATATATATATATATATATATATATATATATGTGTGTGTGTGTGTGTGTGTAAATATATATGTGTATATATACTGTATATATATGTGTATATATATACAAACATATATATATATAAATATATATATATATATATATATGTATATATATATATATATGTATATATATATATTATATATATGTATAATATATATATATATATATATATATATATATATATATATATATATATATATATATATATAACCACACACTTACTCTTTATTATAAAGGGAAAATATAAATGATTCAAGCAGTATATAAAACGTGGCAGCTATACACCAAAGAATTACCAGGCTCTCATTGCTTGAAAATGGAAGAGATACGCACACCTGTATGCTGCTAAATGTCAGACTTATATTACTGCTCAGCTTTTCTGCGAAATGCTTCCTTTAATTCGCATTAGCGTAATAGTTCACGCTTGGTAATTACCACAATTAAGGATGGAACTGCTAAAAGCATAGGAAGAACTTTTCGCGCAAAAATGCATGAAAGCAACTGTAAGGAACTTTTGTTCGGGTAAAATACATGGTAACGAATATGCCTTGACCTAATTTCTAAAGGCTCTTTCAGTTTTTTTTTTTTTTTTTAACACTCGTAACTGCTGTTTTCGTTCATTCCCCGTGAAGAAAACAATAGCCTTGTTACTTAATAAAATGACTATCGGTAGTTTACCTATTTGCAAATTATTTCTAGATTATCTTCTATAGATTATGGGTCACGTATAATATTGAATAATTGATTATTGTCTCCGGTGCTTTTTCATAGCTTAATATCCATTCCACGTTTTTGTTACCAAGATAAACTGTTATCCCTCTTATAACTGAACGCATAAACCATGCTGGTGCCATCTTTGACTTTAAACAAGCCATGAAACATTTTCTTTTTAAGCTATACTGTCTAAATTCTTCTCCTTTCTAACCGTTATCCCTACACTAAGGGGTCGGTTGCCTGATGTGCCCTCTAACAGCATCAGGAATGGTTTACAGTTTGCCGGAATTTTTTTTTTTTTTTTTTTTTTTTTTTTTTTTTTTTTTTTTTTTTTTTTTTTTTTTTTTTTTTTATAATCGCATGTTGTTGCAGTCATCAAACACAGCTATTGGCAGTGGGCATAATCTTTGACCTAATATTCCAGCTGCAAGATAGCAGCTTCCAAAGGTATTAGTAGTGGGCCTAGCCTTTTTGCTAAAAAGCAAGATTGCAAGGCTACAGCTGTCCTTTTAGTCACTTTTTACGCTGGTATTATTCTTACCACAGAGCAACCTATCACAGGTCAAAGCAAACAGTAGCCTAGAATTTGTTTAATCTTCCAATTAATCAAATATATCGTTTAGTTACACTTGTCATATCTTTTCACTTTCAACTGACACCGCTTTTCTTTCAATCAAAATATCTCCTACGCAAATCCTTCCATTTCTCGTTTAGTTAACCCTCTTTCAAATCCAACCCCTTCGGTTTATCCCACGAAGCCTCTTATAGTCCAAACATACTTTCCTACTGTTAATTTTTATTTCCATAAAGAATTACACATTGTTTTCTTTATCCATTCAATACAAAGCGTCCAAAGGCTATTCATCGTCTACCTCTGAAGTAGGTTCCTAATCCATTTACCTTCACAAAAAGGCAATGAATATGCAACAGACCACTTGCAAAAAAATAGCAATATCTTTCCATTCAGATCCTAAACTAGTTTTCCTTTATGAAGAGAAGGGACGTTAGATGTGTCTTTGATTCATGTATGTGGAAAGACCGAGTGGTACTTTCAAAACGAAATAGTTCTTACTTCTTCACTTTGCTGGTACAAGAGGTTTTAGAATTTCATTCTGAAGTTAATTAAAATCAGTGCCCTTTCATAAAACAACAATAAAAAAAACTTCAAACTTGTATGAAGTACTATACAAAATCTATCATGCATTCCTTTTATATATCAATAGAACTAACGTTGTGTTTCCAGTTTTTTATATGCAAAATTTCATCGGAAGTCTTAAAAAAGATAGTGTCCGTTCATAAAATAACAGAATAAGAGTCTGTAAACCTATATGAAGTATGAAGTATGAAATCTATCATAGATTTCTTTTCCAAATCAATGTTTAGGACAACTATAATGTTTCTAGCTTTTTATATTTAAAATTTCATCTGATGTCTATAAAAAAATTATGTCCTTTCCTTTAATAACAGAATTAGAAACTGTCAATGAACTTTAAATTCTATCATAGATTTCTCTGGCAAATCAATGCTTAGGGCTACTGTCATATTTCTATTTTGTTATATCCGAAATACAAGCCAAAATAAGGGTTGTGATGGCCGATGTGGTAATGTCCCTGACTGGTATACGCTAGACAGGGGTTCGAGTCCCCCTCAAACTCGTTAGTTCCTTTTGTCGTGTCAACTCCATCATCCTTGTTAGCAAAGGATGGGGAGTTGGAGGAGTCTATAGGTCTATCTACTGAGTCACAAAAAGCCATTGCCTAGCCCTCCTTGGTCCTAGCTTGCTGGAGAGGGGGCTTGGGTGCTGATCATATTATTATTATTATTATTATTATTATTATTATTATTATTACTATTATTATTATTATCATTATTATTATTACTTGCTAAGCTACAACCCTAGTTGGAAAAGCAGGATGCTATGAGCCCAGGGGCTCCAACAGGGAAAATAGCCCAGTGAGGAAAGGAAAAAAGGAATAAAAAATATTTCAAGAACAGTCGTCGTCGGCGCCCACTCGTGTCCGAGTATTGGGTTCTGTCGTTAGCCATCAGCCTCCTATCTGTGGGGTGGGTGCTTATGCCTGATGTGGCTGTTAAGTCCTAGTCTGTGGTGGAAGAGTCGGGGACAGTGTTCACATGGGAGGGTAGGTGGTGGGCGGGGCTGTTCTAATCGCTCTCTCCTCCTTCTCCTCCTAGCCTCCTCATTTTGTCTCCTCCTCTCCTCGAAGTCCACGGTGCCATGGTGTACTGTACTCCTCCAGGTTTTCCTGTCCCTGGCTGTGTCTTCCCATGAGGAAGGATCGATGTCAGTTAGAGCCAAGTTGCGCTTTAGTTGATCTTTATAGCGCATTTTCGGGGCTACTCGTGGTCTGGTGCCCTGGGTCAGTTCTCCGTAGAATAATTTCTTTGGGAGCCTAGATGGATCCATCCTATGCACGTGTCCTATCCAGAGGAGGCGGTGGTGGATGATGGTGGCCTCCACGCTGGTCAGCGAGGCACGTTCTAAGACTTCAATGTTGGGGGTGTGGCTCTCCCAGGGGATTTTCAAGATCTGCCTCAGTTTCATTTGTTGGAAGCGTTCTAGGATTTTAATATCGTTTCTATATAGCGTCCATGTTTCACATGCATACAGGAGCGTGGAGAGGACTACTGCCCTGAACACCATTATTTTGGTGGTCATTGTCAGTGCGTGGTTGTTAAATACGCGGCAGTTGAGTCGGCCAAAGGCGGAGTGGGCTGCCCTGATCCTGTTCTCCACGTCCTTTTTGCTTGTCGGATCTGATGTTAGGATGCTCCCTAGGTAGGAGAACTGGTCCACCTGTTCTAACGGTTGGTCATTCACTGTGGTATTGAAGTTGGGGAGCATCAAACCTGGTGGATGTTGGACGAGGGTCTTGGTTTTGTCTGAGTTGACTTGCATCCCAAAACGTTCGTAGGCAGAGTTGTATGCATCAGCTAACGACTGCAGGTCCTCTGCCGTCTGACCTGGGGTGGCATTGTCGTCAGCATACTGCAGTTCTCGCACTGCACACAAGGTGGTCTTGGTTCTGGCGCGGAGTCTAGCGAGGTTGAAAGCGCCTCCATCCATGCGGAAACGTAGGTCGACTGAGGGTGTGTCTGGGGGAATCTCGTTGAGCATTGCTGCGGTGCGCGGAGTCTAGCGAGGTTGAAAGCGCCTCCATCCATGCAGAAACGTAGGTCGACTGAGGGTGTGTCTGGGGGAATCTCGTTGAGCATTGCTGCGGTGTATAGCGAGAAACACGTCGGGGCCAGAACACAGCCCTGCTTCAGGCCGCCATTGATGGGGAATGGGTCTGAAATAGAGTTCTGGTGGCAGACTCTCCCAACCATTCCGTCATGGAGGGCACGCACCAGCTTGACAAAATCGGGTGGGCAGCCATATCTTTTGAGGACAGCCCACATGGCAGGTCGAGGTACTTTGTCGAAGGCCTTTTTCAAATCCCAGAAGATGAACATTAAGGGCTGTTGTTGTTCGAGGCTCTTCTCTTGTAGTTGTCGCGCACAGAAGATCATGTCTATGGTCCCGCGGGAAGGTCGAAAGCCGCACTGGGACTCTGGCAGGACGTCTTCTGCAAGAATAAGGAGGCGGTCAAGGAGAATCCGAGCGAAAATCTTACTCGCGATGCTTAGTAGTGATATTCCCCGGTAGTTGTTACAGTTCTCCCTGTCTCCCTTCTTGAAGATGGTAACGATGTTTGCATCGCGGAAGTCACTGGGGGGGGGGGGTCTTGGTCTCCCATATTTTCAGTATAAGGAGCATCAAACGGTTCCTCAAGCCGGGGCCACCGTGAGTGAGGAGCTCCAACGGGATGTTGTCTGGCCCTGGGGCTTTGCCGGGCTTCATGCGCTGCAGGGCCTTGTTGAAGTCATGGATGGAGGGTGGTAGTGCCATCCAGTGACGGACGGGATGCTGCGGGGTCATTCGCAGGAGATCGTCTGGGGTGTCTGTTTGGTCATTGAGGAGGTTCTCGAAGTGAGACCTCCACCTGGCCAGGATGCCCTCGCTGTCGATGATGGTCGTGGCCCCATCCGCGTCCTTCAGGCTGCCCACTGATGACCGTGTGGGACCAAATATTTCTTTTGTTGCTGCATAGAAGCTACGCAGGTCACGTTGGTCAGCGAAACTCTGTATTTCTGCAGCTTTTCTTTGCCACCAGGTGTTCTGGGCTTCACGGATACCTCTTTGGCAACCAGCTTCAGCCACCTTGTGAGCACATTTGTTAGCTGCTGTTGGTTGGTTTTCCAAAGTCAGGCGTGCTTGTCGTTTGGTTTCAATGAGAAGAGAGATGGTAGCATCATTCTCATCAAACCAATCCTGCCGTTTCTTGGTGGTGTAGCCTAGTGTTTCCTCCGCAGCACGGGCCATGGCGTTTCTGAGGGTGGTCCAGTGGTGCTCGACAGTGGCCTGACCCACAGGGTCTACGAGGTATTGTTCGCAGGCCTCCTTGTAGTTCTGTGCCACCTGTGGATTGCGGAGCTTCCTACAATCAAAGCGTTGGTGTGGTACGCTGTCAGGTGCCCTTCTGGGTGGTCGTAGGGTCGTCATGGAGAGTCGGGAGATGAGGAGTCTGTGGTCCGTCCAGCAGTCGTCCGCTCCGGGCATGGATCGGGTGATGCGGACGTCTCCTCGGTCTCTGGCTCTGGTCAGGACGTAGTCCAGGGTGTGCCAGTGTTTAGACCGTGGGTGTCTCCATGTGGTCTTTTGTCGCTTTGGTAACTGGAAGATGGTGTTGGTTACCACAAGTTGGTGTTCTGCACACAGACACAGTAGGAGTTGGCCATTGGCGTTGCAATTTCCAATGCCATGGCGGCCGATGATTCCCTCCCACAGGCGATGGTCTTTGCCTACTCGGGCATTAAAGTCGCCAAGAACAGTAACAACAGTAAAATAAATATCTCCTATATAAACTATAAAACTTTAACAAAACAAGAGGAAAAGAAATAAGATAGAAGAATGTGCTCTATTATATATGGTCAGGGCATTGTCCTGCTTGATAGGGCAATGCCAATGTCCCATGCTTCTTCACATTCATTAGTGGCCTTTACATATTGAAAATGTTCTAGTCATTAAAACACCAACTGAACTGAAGAAAGGTTTCTTTGTCTTTCTGTTATATAACAAATATTTATGAACGGTAAACACGATAGTGACATCCTTGCGCTTACCCAATTCACTCATTATTATTTTTATTCAATTCCCAAAGATTTAATACCGGTATGAAAACTATATATGAGGTATATATAATATCTGATGAATGATTAACAATATCCCTCTACCACTCTATAATAACGGCTACCTATTATTTCCTTATTTGAACATAGAATCCTTCTGATATATATAATGAGCGAACGATTAAGGACCAAA
>NC_090751.1:7105721-7115721 GCF_036898095.1 Palaemon carinicauda
ATATGCTTCTATCATCTTCAAAAATTCGAACTTGCATCGAATGCTTTTTGTTGAATTGGCTAACTCAAGTCTATTTTTATAATTAATTTAATAATCATCTAGTTCAATGTAGTTAATGTTCTTAAAATATATCATTTTAATTGTTCATTATTTCTCTTGCAGTTTATTTCCTTATTTCCTTTCCTCACAGGTCTGCTTTTCCTTGTTGGAGCCCTTTGGGCTTATAACATCCTGATTTTCCAACTAGGGTTGTAGCTTATCTAGTAATAATAAATATAATAATAACTGAGAAGCATACACAGTATGTTACAATATTTTGATAGAGAATCCAAAGAGGTTTGCCTGACCTACATTAAGTTAAAGTACTTCGAGTTCATAAAATTATACGAGAATAAATATATATGCGCAATACAGTTTTCTTATTTCTTAACCTACAGTAGTAACCCTTACTCCCAATTTCAAAGAAGGGTCATAAACTAACTTTTAGATTAAATACTTTTAGAAGCATTCCCTCGCCCATAAAATACTAACGGAATAAGCAAAAAAGTTTGGATTTATGATACACTAAAAGTATATTACTGGAAAAGCAAAATGATTTTCAATTTACATTTAACACGATATCCAAAGTAATATATTATGTTGGCTAAGTTTTTATCGAACGTATAGACTTATTTTTATAATACTTTATTATTTTGCAGTAAGTAGCAGTTAGCCTTTTACCAAAAAAAAAAAAAAAAAAAAAAAAAAAAAAAAAAAATAGTGGTAAGAGCACGTGCTTTATATAGAAAATATAAATCATTCTTATAATTTCGAAAATTACTACATCGGCCAACAATTGTTCACTTGTATTGCAGCTTAAACAACAATACAGTCGATACAGTGTATTCACATAAATCTCTGATACAATGGAACCTCGTACGATTTGTGTTTGCACAAATTCGAATACATTTGACCCAAAAATCCTCCTCGGTGTGGACAGAGGAAAATGGCCTTCAAGTCATTTATGAAGCAAGGGGGAAAGTGCTATATTACAAGCGGGCGTGGTTTATGCGTTCGAGTCACGCATATATATATATTATATATATATATACATACATATATATTATATATATATATAATACATACATATATATATATATATAAGTATATATATATGTGTATATATATATATATATATATATGTATATATATATATGTATATATATATATATATGTATATATATATATATATATATATGTGTGTGTGTACACACATATGCATATATATATATACTATAATATACATATATATATACAAACATATATATATTTACATATACTGTATATATACAGCATATATACAGTATATATATATATATATATAATACAGTATGTTTGTGTGTGCGTATGCGTGTGTATACGCACATATGCATTTTTCTAACCTCATCACTTCAAGGCAGAAGAGGTAAATGGAATAAAGCGATGGTTTCCGCGCGTTTTTATTTTCTGAACATTTTCCTAAATTCGAGAATTCAAAAGAAACATAAGAAAATTGTCTTTGCATTCTGGACCAAATTACATATAATTTTATGGACTTGTCCAGAATATAAGTAGTTGATTATGTAAATGTTTATGTCTGCGTGTGCGTGTGGTTTCTGAATATAAATAACTTATGTAAATGTTTTTTTAGGGTTCCTTTTAGATTGTTAACTATATAAACAACATAAGAGCCCCCAGAAGGGGATAATCACTTATTTTTACTCTTTCATTATATTATCTCTATTCCTGCACAACTGTACAGTTAGAAAAAACTATTATTCTAACCGGAAATTCTCCGTAAAAATATACTGATCTAAACAGTATTTCGGTAAAATACAAGCGACCGTAACTTTCCCCTACTTTTTTTTTTTTATTAATTTTTACGTAAATATATCTGTTTCTAAAATGGTAAAAAATCTGGAATAAATGTTGCCAGACATTTACCGTTTAGTTAATGCAAAATTTTTAAAAGTGAACTTGATACAATTCTTTCATAATGCTATTGTTTGTTACATATCGTTACGATTACGAAAAAAGAAATTGAAAAATAAAGTTAATTGAAAGATTTTTTATGAAAAACAATTCATCTGTGTAAAACCTTTCGTAAATTGGAATTATAAAAAACAAAGATTCTCATTTTATTCTCATGAAAATGAAACCTAATAAGGCATAGATAATAGATACTCATCGCGAGCAGAAATCGGTAGTGTTAGGCTGACATTCAAAATCTATTTCAAATGAAAAAAATTATAAACCTCACAGGATTCTTTATCTGCCTATGAATAACATAGACGAAAGGAACCCAATAGTTCCAACAGTTTTGGCTATAGAAGAACAATCTATATAGTATTTAGGATTGATTTATTACAGTCTTTAAGAAGGGTTCGTGACGCGAATCGATGGTATTTTTAATTAGGAATTGCCTTTTTTTTTAATTATGAAGAAGTGTATAGGAAGATTTTGTAAATCAAATTGCCTGAAATTACATATATATATATATATATATATATATATAAATAATATTATATATATATATATATATATATATATATATATAAACGGGCTATATATCAGTTTACTGAGATCGTCGTTACAGTGTGGACATGAGTCCTGGTATTACAATGAAACAATATCCAACAGATTTTATAGATTTGAGAAGAAAGCCCTCAGAAGAATACTAGGAGTTGAATGGTAGAACGGGATTAGAAATGAAACTATAAGTGAGGTTACTCAAGTGCCATATTAGGATGAGATCATTGTGAGGGGTAGATGGAGATGGTTTGGGCCTGCTCTTAGCACTCCCCAAGAGATATTAGTTAAACAAACGTTTAGCTGTCCTCCACAAGGGATTAGAAGTGTTAGAAAACCCAGGCCTACATGGCTGAGTACTATGAAGCGCGAAGTAGATGATGAATGGAGAAGTATCGATTTAAAAGCTCAAGATAGAGACGACTGGCGAAATCTAATCAAGGCCCTTTGCGTCAATAGGCGTGGGAGCAAATGATGAATGATGGATAGAAAAGATATTCTACATTCCAGACAACTAGATGTTTATTTACTTCGAAATTTATATTAGAACATCTAAAGTCTTCGTTGTTTATGTGCTTATATTCTTTCATAAGTCTCTGCGTAGTTTGTAGTTTTTCTTTACTATTAACTTATACTAAAACTGTGACCAATGATGAAATATCATTATCAAATATTACAGTTAAAAAGGTCAAAATATAAGATATAATAATGTCATAACCATCAAATTTATGTATTTTAGATAATGATAGGAGTAAAAATAAGTAATATGAAATAAATTATTATTATTATTATTATTATCATTATAATTATGATTATGATTATGATTATGATTATGATTATTATTATTATTATTATTATTATTATCATTATTTTTATTATTATTATTATTATTATTATTATTAGCTAAGCTACAACCCTAGTTGGAAAAGCAGGACGCTATAAGCCCAAGGTTTAAAGGTCACTCAAGAATGGTAGAGACAAGAGACAGTGACATTGCCCTATCAAGCAGGACAATGCCCTAGAGACTGACCAAATATATATGATCAGCCACCCAAGACCCCTCTTCACCCTAAGCTAAGACCAGGAAGAGCCAGGCAATGGCTCCTGGTGACTCGGCAGGTAGACCTATAGGCTGTCCCAAAGCCCCCATCCTTAGCTCACAAGGATGGTGAGGTTGCAGCGACCACAGGTGTTAACGAATTTGAGCGGGACTTGAACACCCAGTCTGGCGATCCCCAGGCGAGGATGTTACACACAGGCCACCGCAACGCTTAAGGGCTCCATAAGAGAAAACAGCTCAATGAGGATAGGAAATTTTGAAACAGATAGAATAGTGTGTTTCAGTGTAATCTAAAGCAAGATAATTCTAACCAAGACAGTGGAAGATCATGGTACAGAGGATATGGCACTACCCCCAGACTAGAGAACAATGGTTTGATCTTAGAGTGTCATTCTCCTAGAAGAGCTGCTTACCATAGCTAAAGAGTGTATCTCGTCTATATCCCTATCAAGAGGAAAGTAGCCACTGAACAATTACAGTGCAATAGTTAACCCCCTTGGGTGAAGAAGAATTGTTTGGTAATATCAGGGTTGTCAGGTGTATGAGGACAGAGTAGAAATATGTAAAGAATAGGGTAGACTATTCGGTGTATGTGTAGGAAAAGTGAACCCGTAACCAGAGAGAAGGATCCAATGTAGTACTATCTGGCTAGTGAAAGGACCCCATAACTCCACTGAACAATTGCAGTGCAGTATTTAACCCCTTGGGTGAAGAAGAATTGTTTGGTAATATCAGGGTTGTCAGGTGTATGAGGACAGAGTAGAATATGTAAAGAATAGGGTAGACTATTCGGTGTATGTGTAGGAAAAGTGAACCGTAACCAGAGAGAAGGATCCAATGTAGTACTATCTGGCTAGTGAAAGGACCCCATAACTCCACTGAACAATTGCAGTGCAGTAGTTAACCCCCTTGGGTGAAGAAGAATTGTTTGGTAATATCAGGGGTTGTCAGGTGTATGAGGACAGAGGAGAATATGTAAAGAATAGGCTAGGACTATTCGGTGTATGTGTAGGAAAAGTGAACCGTAACCAGAGAGAAGGATCCACTGTAATACTGTCTGGCCAGTCATAGGACCCCATAACTCTCTAGTGGTAATATTTCAACGGGTGCCTGGTGCTCTAGCCATCCTACTACCTACACAGATAAGATATGAATAAGCATGTACTCCACAGAGAGTTAATTTAGTGATTAATGAAAGAGAAAAAAGAATAAATCCTATAACCAAATCCCTCATTTGATTACAATTAATCCTTTTGCGAGTAATCCTGGAAGCCAAGTGCAGTAATCCACATTAATCAGCTTTGAAATGACATAACAAGTTATTAATAACCACTTTTACTCTCACTCTTAATCAGCTGCAAAGTTAGTTGTTATAACCTCCTGCCATTTTTACAACTCCGCCATTGTGAAATTAGGCTTTTGGAATTGTTCATTTCCTATCTTAATTGCACTAATTACGAAAATTGGCTCAGTCTATTTAGTAATTACCGTAACTTAACAGGTGGGTATGCCCTTCATGTCGATTTCTTTTCTCCTGCAAGTTATAATAGATGCATCTAGTTTAGGTTGATAAAAACACTAAATAAGTGGAAGAGAAAAATAGAGAGTAGAGAGAGGTGAATTAAAAGATTCAGTGAAAGTTAGACCTAAAATGTGTGAACTATTGAACTAACAATAAGAAGCTTTATAGCAGAATAAATTTTTTTACAATATAATTTTTCTCCATTTAAGTATCAATTTTGATGAAAGTGAACAATTTCATTTCGAAGTAAAGACTAATACTATCATACTATACTCAATCTTTTTTAATGAGACGCATTTGCACCGACTCGCAGCGGTGCCCTTGCGGCTCGGAAATGTTTCCTGATCGCTGATTGGTTAGAATTATCTTGTTCAACCAATCAGCAATCAAGAAACTTTTCCGAGCTAAAAGGGCACCCCTGCGAGTCAGTGAAAATCTACTCCACTAAAAAGAATTGACTATAGTGTATGCAACCCGTCAAATGTGACGGCTATATAATTAGTTGGATAATACATACACACGCACACAGATTCAACCTTTCCCATCCCCTCTCCCTTTCTTATATATAACAGGACTGTTTCAGCAATATGTGGGAGATTGTAGTTTCCGAGTGTATCTCTCTGGGTACCCACATCGAAGGTATGACTATTCCCTCTCTCCCTACCCGAGGGATGGGGAGGGACCGTGTAGTTATAAGAATAGTAATGTTGCTGAGCGTGACCGGAAAGTATAAATACACACACGCACACACACACATACACACACATATATATATAATTTATATATAATATATATATATATATATATATATATGTAATATACAGTGTATATATATATATATATATATATAATATACAGTATATATATATACATATATATATATATGTATATATATATATATATATATATATAAAACCACACACTTACATTTTAAATGTATATGATTCAAGCAGTGTATAAAAAGTGGCAGCTATATACCAAAAAATTACCCAGGCTCTCATTGCTTGCAAATGGAAGATGTACGCACACCTGTATGCTGCTAAATGTCAGACTTATTTTACTGCTCAGCTTTTCTGCGAAATGCTTCCTTTAATTCGCATTAGCGTAATAGTTCACGCTTGGTAATTACCACAATTAAGGATGGAACTGCTAAAAGCATAGGAAGAACTTTTCGCGCAAAAATGCATGGAAGCAAGTGTAAGGAACTTTTGTTCGGGTAAAATACGTGTTAACGAATATGCCTTGACCTAATTTCTAAAGGCTCTTTCGGTTTTTTTTTTTTTTTTTTTTTTTTCATAACACTCGTATGTGCAATGTTTTTCGTCCATTTCCCGTAAAGAAAACAATATCATTGTTACTTAATAAAATGACCATCGGTAGTTTATCTATTTGCAAATGATTTCTGAATTATCTTCTATAGATTATGGGTCACGTATAATATTGAATAATTGATTATTGTCTCCGGTGCTTTTTCATAGCTTAATATCCATTCCACGTTTTTGTTACCAAGATAAACTGTTATCTCTCTTATAACTGAACGAATAAACCATGCTGGTGACATCTTTGACTTATAACAAGCCATGAAACATTTTCCTTTTAAACTATACTGTCTAAATTCTTCCCCTTTCCCACCGTTATCCCTACACTAAGGGGTCGGTTGCCTGATGTGCTTTCTAACACCATCACAAATAGTTTACATTTTGCCAGAAGGTTTTTTTATAATCGCATGCTCTTGCAGCCATCAAACCACAGCTATTGGCGGTGGGCCCTAACCTTTGACTTGATATTCCAACTGCAAGACAGCAGTTTCCACAGCCTTTTGCTAAAAAGCAAGACTGCAAGGCTACAACTGTCCTTTTAGTCGCTTTCTACAACACAGGACGGACAGTGGTAGTATTCTTACCACAGAGCAACCTGTCACAGGTCAAAGCAAACAGTAACCTAGAATTTGTTAAATTTTCCAATTAATCAAATACATCGTTTATATAGTTACACTTTTTTCATACCTTTCCACTTTCAACTGATACTGCTTTTCCTTCAATCAAAATATCTCTTACGCAAATCCTTCCATTTCTCGTTTCGTTAACCCTCTTTCAAATCCAAACCCCTTCGGTTTATCCCACGAAGCCTCTTATAGTCCAAACATACTTTCCTACTGTTAATTTTTATTTCCATAAAGAATTACACATTGTTTTCTTTCTCCATTCAATACAAAGCGTCCAAAGGCTATTCATCGTCTACCACTGAAGTAGGTTCCTAATCCATTTACCTTCACAAAAAGGCAATGAATATGCAACAGACCACTTGCAAAAAAATTGAAATATCTTTCATTCAGATCCTAAACTAGTTTTCCTTTGTGAAAGAAAGGGACGTTAGATGTGTCTTTGATTCGTGTATGTGGAAAGACCGAGTGGTACTTTCAAAACGAAATTGTTCTTACTTCTTCGCTTTGCTAGAACAAGTGATATCAGAATTTCATTCTGAAGTTAATTAAAATCCTTGCCCTTTCATAAAACAACAATAAAAAACTGTAAACCTATATGGAGTACTATACGAAATCTATCATGCATTCCTTTTATATATCAATGTTTAGATCTAAACATTTCCAGGTTTTTATATTCAAAATTTCATCGGAAGTCTTAAAAAAGATAGTGTCCTTTCATAAAATAACAGAATAAGAGTCTGTAAACCTATATGAAGTTTGAAGTATGAAATCTATCATAGATTTCTTTTCCAAACCAATGTTTAGGACAACTGTAGTGTTACTATCATTTTATATAAAAATTTCATCTGAAGTCTATACAAAATTTATATCCTTTCCTAAACTAACACCGGCGTCAATGACCTCAGATGTCAGGGATGCCTGAAAACTTTAAATCAATCAATCAATCAATCCTAAACTAACAGAATTGGGAAACTGTAAATGAACTTTAAATTCTATCAAAGATTTCCTTTGCAAATCAATGCTTATAGTTACTGTTATATTTCTATTTTGTTACATCCGAAATACAAGCCTAAATAAGGGTTGTGGTGGCTGATGTGGTAAACGTCCCTTACTTGTGAACGCCAAAGATTGATTCGAATTCCGTTCCAACTCATTAGTCTCTTTGGTCGCTGCAACCTCACCATCCTTGTGAACAAAGGATGGGGAGTTGGAGGAGCCTAGAGGTATATCAGCTGAGTCATCAGCATCCATTGCCTGGCCCTCCTTGGTCCTAGCTTGCTGGAGAGGGGGCTCTGGGTGCTGATCATATTATTATTATTATTATTATTACTATTATTATTATTATTATTATTATCATTATTAAGCTACAAGCCTAGTTGGAAAAGCAGGATGCTATAAGCCCAGGGGCTCCAACAGGGAAAATAGCCCAGTGAGAAAAGGAAAAAAGGGAAATTAAATAATTCAAGAAGAATAACAACAGTAAAATAAATATCTCCTATATAAACTATAAAACTAACAAAAGAAGAGGAAGAGAAATGAGATAGAAGAATGTGCTCGAGTATATATGGTCAGTCTCGAGGGCATTGTCCTGCTTGATAGGGGAATGTCACTATCCCTTGCCTTTACTCATTCATGAGTGACCTATAAATATTGAAAATTTTCTAGTCATTAAAACACACCAACTGAACTGAAGAAAGGTTTCTTTGTCTTTCTGGTATATAACAAATATTTATGAACGGTAAACACGTTAGTGACATCCTTGCGCTTATCCAATTTACTCATTATTACTTTTATTCAATTCCCACAGATTTAATAATAGTATGGAAACTATATAAGAGTTATATATAGTATCTGATAAATGATTAACAATACTACCGCTAGAGAGTTATCGAGTCCTTTGACTGGCCAGACAGTACTATATTGGATCCCCCTCTCTCTCTTTATGGCTTATTTCATCTTTGCCTACACATACACATAATAGTCTGGTCTATTCTCAACACATTCTCCTATTTCCTCAAACACTTGACAACACTGAAATTACCAAACAATTCTTCTTCTCTCAAGAGGTTAACTACAGCAATTGCTCAGTGGCTACTTTCGTCTTAGTAAGGGTGAAAGAGACTCTTTAGTTATGGTGAGCAACTCTTCTACAAGGACAATCCAAAATTAAACCATTGTTCTATAGTCTTGGGTAGGACCATAGCCTCTGTACCATAATCTTCCACTGTCTTGGGTTAGAGTTCTCTTGCTTGAGGGTACACTTGGTCACGCCATTCAATCATGTTTCTATTCCTCTTGTTATTTTCAAGTTATTTTATAATTTATATATGAAATATTTATTTTAAAATATTATTGTTCTTAAATTTATTGTAATTTTTCCCAGTTTCCTTTCCTCGCTGGGCTGTTTTCTCTTGGAGCCCTTGGGCTTATAGCATCCTGCTTTTCCCAACTAGGGTTGTAGTTTAGCAAGTAATGATAATAATAATAATAATAATAATAATAATAATAATAATAATAATAATAATAATAACATCGCTCTACAATATCGGCTACCCATTATTTCTTTATATGGAAACTGAATCCTTTTGATATATATAATGAGCGAACGATTAAATCCCAAAAATAGTATTTTGACCCAAAGGCATAGATATTTTCATCACCAAAATTCTGCATAATTAATTCGACTAATAACTCCTCACAATCTTTTGTGATAATTTCATGTGATAATTTCATGTTCGAGTGAAATAAGTCTAAATGTCATTGAAAAAATTATCAGATATTTCTCTTGATTGCTTATAATGTATTCAACGATGTTTTTAAAAATTATAGGCTATTATCTTCCCTGTTTTACTCTATAAGGATTGTCTACTGCGTAAAACAAATACATTCTCGGTGTAAAAATGTGATGTTGTTAATTCATATGTAC
>NC_090751.1:7125216-7132716 GCF_036898095.1 Palaemon carinicauda
AGAAATTATCTCAAATACAATTACTCTTTGCATTTATAGAGTTCTTGAAAATATTATAAATATCGTAAATTACCTAATAATAGCTTCAATACTTTCTTTCTCTGTACATTTCCGAGAATGAATTCCACTTAGTCAATGAACATTTGAGAAATAGTAGAGATAGCACTTAAGCAATTTTAATAATTAAGCATGAGGCCATGAATCAAAGGTTATAATTTATGGCCCGTATAAAAGATTTAATGTCACCACCTGTCGGAAGGCCATCATATGTGCCACCTTATTAAATAGAACAACAGGCTAAGTAGTCAATTAGTTAGATAAATCATTATGTAATGAAGGTGATTATAAGCATCTTAACTACCTTTCCTTACGTAAAGAATGAGAATTTTGCCACTTGATAAATTTAGTTGGGTCTTTCAAAAAAAAAAAAAAATAATAATAATCTCAGTGGTAGGTAGACTGTCTTCCATGATTTTTTTTTTCAAGCGTTGATCTACATAGAAAATAACATTTTGTTTTCAATGGATATCGTTTATTAGCTCAATTTAGATTTCCATAAGATTTAACCTTCAACACATAGGATTTGTTTAACATATGATCTCCATTTTACCTGTATTAACAATCTCCATTTTGCCTATATTAATTCCTTCAAAGGATAACCTTTACATCAGCAATGTTTTTCTTGAAGGAATTATCTCCTTTTAGCAATTTTTTATATCTCTAATTACCGACATTAATACTAGCCATTTTTGATTTCTTCATGGATTGTGGTGGCCAATGGGTTAACGTCCCTGACTGGTGATCGCCAAACTGAGTTTAGAGTCCCGCTCATACTCGTTAGTTTCTTTGGTCAGTGCAATCTCACCATTCTTGTGGGCTAAGGTTGTGGGGTTTTTGGGGAGCCTATAGGTCTATCTGATCAGTCATCAGCAGCCATTGCCTGGCACTCTTTGGTCCTGGCTTGGGCTCTGATCATATGTGTATATGGTCAGTCTCTAGGGCATTGTCCTGCCCGATAGGGCAACGTCAATGTCCCTTGCCCCTGCCATTCATGAGTGGCCTTTAAAACCTTTAAGGGATATGAAAACTTTTGGTGCCAGCAAACCTATTTGTGGGGACATTAAATCTCCGAAAAACTCAATTTCTTTCGCAATTTCAACCGCAAAGGAGAATCTGTAGGTCGCTGATTAGAAATTATTGCTGGCGGTATTCATAGACGAAGGAATGAGATTGGAGTCATTTAAAGAAGCAAATTTAGGGACAGAAAGTGGCAGTTTCTTCTTCTCCCTCTTTTCACGAGATACGTCTGGCTAATGCGCGATAAGGATTGTTTTTTACAGTCGATCTGTTTTTTTTTTTTACTTGGTCTTAGGAATCCTTGAAGAAACTAAAGGGGCACTCAGTAGAGCGTGCCTTCGCCACGCCAAACAGTCTTATCTTACTGTCAACTCCTCTTCGTAGTCATACTTCGATGTATTTTCTTCAAAATCTAACGGATTTGTCTTTGGATCATGCCCCACATTTCCATAAAGTTTTGTTTAAATTGGTTCTGTCGTTTTTGCGTCATGTTGGCCATAAAAAAAAAGCTGTCTTATTTTGCTCTTAACTCCACTGCGTGTTTCTACTTCGTTGTATTTTCTTCAAAATCTAATGGTTTTGTCCGTGGGTCATAGCCCACATTTCCATCAAGTTTCGTTTAAATTGGTTCAGTAGTTTTTGCGTAATATTAAAAAAAACAGTCTGTTTTTATTATTCTTAACTTCACTTCAAACTTGTACGAATACTTCGATGTATTTCCTTCAAAATGTAATGGATTTATCCTTTTTCTTTCTTTTTCATACCCACTTATCAACCAAGTTTAACTGACATTGGTTCAGTAGTTTCTGCGTTATGTTGTCCATGAAGAATAAACAAGTTGTCTATTTTCTTTGCTCTTAACTCCACTGCGTAGTCATACTTCGACATAATTGCTTAGAAATGTAATGGATTTGTCTTTGGGTTATACTCCACATGTCCACCAAGTTTCTTTGAAATTGGTTCTATAGGTTTTGTGTAATATTTCTTATGAAGAAAAAAGCTGGCAGTCTTATTTTGCTCTTAACTCCAATGCGTACTTGTACTTCGATGTATTTTCTTCTTAATCTAATCAACTTGTCCTTGGGTCATACACCATACTAAGTTTCGTTGAAATTGGTTCAGTAGTTTTTGCCTAATGTTTTTCACACAAAAAAAATATAAACTAAATATTTGTCATTTAATTAACATTGCCATTATTTTCAAAGTACTTGCTGTGCACTTGTACTCTGATGTACTTTATCCAGAATGTTACGGATTCATTCTTGAGCCGTCCCCAACACGATTACCAAGTTTGGTTAAAATCGGTATAATAATAGTTGTGTAAAATTCCCAAAAACAAATAAATAACCTAACAAACAGACAGGGGTGAATACAGACCGTTCGTCAATCTTCGATTTTGGCTAAGGCAATAATAAAGAGTATTTGTATCTATAACTACGCAAGAGTTTACCGTTTATGTTCGCCATTAAAGTAAACGTATATGATTATCAAAAGATGTACAGCCACAAGAACTCTCGTTGGATAATATACGTACATTGAAATTCCAGGAAATATAAACGGGAATACTTTAAACATTCTGTTTACGAACTATATCTCCCGAAATAGAGTGGCTCATCTCTTTTGCAGAAATTATATGATATGACGTATTCCCACTAGCTAAATAATTCCGGCATTCCAAGAAGACATTAGGATAAAGGCTCGGTTAATAGTCCGCTGACCAAGAAGTGTTAGTAATTCCAGTGATTCGCGGAACAGATGACTTTGTACATATTTTGGAGTTTGTTTAGTGTGCGTTTTGAATAACGGGGGCGGGGGGGGGGGGGGGGGGGGGGGGGGGAATGCAGATATGCATGCTACATGAGTCACGTGTAACCGCGTATTATTAAATTTTACATGATTTAGGTCAGTGGTTCCCAACCTGGGGGAGGAAGCTACCAGGGGGGAAATAATTACACTACCTACTAACTAAAAAAATATCAGATGCCAAAACTAGCCCTGATATTGATACAATGGTGCACAAGAAGCAGCCTCAACCTTCTCACTAATTCAATTTTGAAGTAGAAGAATAAACAAAAGTCCTTTTATTTTGCTACTAGCCGCTCTCCATATACTGATAAACAAATAGTTACATAGTAAAATGGATAGAGAGCGGTTAGTAATAACTAACCGCATAGCTCTATGGCTCTGCGGTTAGTTGTTACTAACCGCTCTCTATCCATTTTACTCTGTAACTATTTGTTTATCAGTATATTTGTATAATGGAAAAATGAATTAGTAAGTTGTCACAGAGGGTTTCAACTACTCTTTCCCTCATACACATGAAGGGGGAAATCTGGAGGGTTGCACAGGGTGCAGGGGGAAATGACAGGAAAAAGGTTGGGAATCACTGATTTAGGTGTTTAAGAAGAGATAAGATACGGAATGAGGTAATTAAGGGTACCACAGGAGTTAGAGAACTATCAGATAAGATCCAAGAAAGTAGACTGAGGTGGTATGGTCATGTCATGAGAAGAGATGAACAGTATATTGGGAGGAGGGAGATGAAAATGGAAGTACAAGGAAGGAGAAGGAGAGGGAGACTAAAGCGAAGGGGGAAGGACTGTATCAGGGATGGCCTTCGATTAAAGGGATTAACCGGTGATGAAGCGTGGGACAGAGGTAGATGGAGAACGCTGGCCAGAAACATTGATCCCACATAAAAGTGGGAAAAGACGCAGACAAAGAAGAAGTAGAAGACATGATTCGGGTGTTTGTAAGTCTTCAAAGGCGTGGAGAGGTTTATCCAACAGTAGCATGCACTCATACGCATATTATATACCATTATTGTTATTATTAAATGCCTAGTTGTAATCCTTGTTAGGAAATACGACAAATACAAGCCATTGGAACCAATATATAAGTATTTTTGACGGACTTTCTTCAATAATAGATTGGTATCGATATAGAAATTTTCAGTAGTGTCTATTAAACTTTCAATTGGATTAATTTAACACCTAAAAGCTCAGACAGTGATGGTTTACTTTATTCTGTAGACTTCGTAAGAGAGGGATGTTATAAAAGTTTACAATAATTAGTTTTTACCGGAATTCGCAAAAAAGAAAAAAAAAAATCATCAATGCTATCGAAGGCTAAGTCTCCGATAAGCCGTCAGTGCTTACCATCCAATATTTATACCATCCAATATTTATATAAAGTTGTATCTTTTGGTGATGAATCCTGTTAAAGTTAACTTCTCTCTCTCTCTCTCTCTCTCTCTCTCTCTCTCTCTCTCTCTCTCTCTCTCTCTCTCTCTCTCTCATAGTCGGAGGATGGAACGTTTGAACTTGTTTGATCTACAGACTCGACGACTAATGGGACAGTTAATAGAGGCATTCAAAATTCTTAAAGGAATACCAAATGTAGATTACAACAATTAATTCACGCTTAGCACACATCAGTCCAGAGTTAACGGATACAAACTGGAATTGTTAAGATACAACACCACTCAATGTCGGGGAATTTATTTACATACTACATAGGAAATACATGGAACTGACTTCCAGCAGATGTAGTAAACAGTAATACAGTAACCATGTTCAAGAATATGTTAGACAAGATCATAAAAACACTCTGAACGTTCAAGACCAAATGGAGTCTTCCGGACGGATTAAAACGTCTTTGAAACATCCAAAATCCTTCTCTCTCTCTCTCTCTCTCTCTCTCTCTCTCTCTCTCTCTCCTCTCTCTCTCTCTCTCTCTCTCTCTCTCTCGGTAAATGAGTTCAAGAATAATTTAGACAAGATCATAAAAACTTCCCAAAGGTTCAAACCAAATTGCTCTACCCAAGAGCAAATGGAGTCTTCCGGATGGACTAAAACGTCTTCGAAACATCCAAAATATTGTAACTCTTTCTCTCTGTCTCTCTGTCTGTCTGTCTGTCTGTCTGTCTCTCTCTCTCTCTCTCTCTCTCTCTCTCTCTCTCTCTCTCTCTCTCTCTCTCTCTCTCTCTCTAAACGAGTTCAAGAATAAGTTATACAAAATCATAAATACTCTCTAAACGTTCAAACCAAATCGCTCTACCCAAGACCAAATGGAGTCTCCCCGGATGGACTAAAAAATCTTTGAGACATCCAGAATCCTTGTAACTCCTTGTAACTCTCTCATTACTGTAACACTTAAAATTACCATTTTACATAAGCGTTACTTGTTCTGGCCCGCTGCCCAATTTCTAATGATTTTGCACCAATATGTGAATTTTAATTTATAATGTTAACTGTTTCTTTTATAACATTTTAGGGGTTTTGTTGTTCCTCTTGCTTGAAGGTACACTTGGGCACACTATTCTATCTTATTCTCTTCCTTTAGCTTTTTATTAATGATGTTTTTATAGTTTATATATGAAAGATTTATTTTTATGTTACTTTTCTTAGAAATTTTATTACGATTGCTCGTTACTTCTCGTATAGTTTATTTATTTCCTTATTTTCTGGGGCTTATAGCATCCTGCTTTTCCAACCAGGGTAGTAGCTTAACTAATAATAATAATAATAATAATAATAATAATAATAATAATAATAATAATAATAATAATAATAATAATAATAATAATAATAATAATAATACCTTCGATTTTTTTCCAGTCATATATAAACTTTTAGTTTATATATGAAAGATTTATGTCAATGTTTTTTACTGTTCATAAAATATTTTATTTGAATTGCCCATTACTTCTCGTGTAGTTTATTTATTTATTCATTTCCTTTCCTCTCTGTCGTATTTTTCTATTTTGGAGCCCTTTCGCTTATAGTATCCTGCTTTTCCAACTAAGGCTGTAGCTTAACTAATAATAATAATAATAATAATAATAATAATAATAATAATAATAAAAATAATAATAATAATAATAATAATAATAATAATAATAATAATAATAATAATAATAATAATAATAATAATAATAATAATAATAATAATAATAATTTATTATTATTATTATTATTATTATTATTATTATTATTATTATTATTATTATTATTATTATTATTATTATTATTATTATTATTATTATTATTATTATTATTATTATTATTATTATTATTATTATTATTATTATTATTATTATTATTAGCAGTACCTTTGATAATTTTTTCAATTCAAATAGGCATTTGATATTTTCGATAAAAGTTAATGGTAGTTTTATACCTTTCAATACGAATATGTTCTTAATCTAGATAACGGAGATAATAAAAAGTAATCATGAATTAATAATAGTCGTATATTCACGCCCAGACTGGGGTTCAAGTCCCGCTCAAACTCATTAGTTTCTTTTGTCTCTGCAACATCACCATCCTTGTGAGCTAACGATTTGTGGGAGCCTATAGGTCTATCTACTGAATCATCAGCAGCCATTGCCTCGCCCTCCTTGCCCTAGCTTGCATGGAAAGGGGGCATGGGCGCTGATCGTGTGTCAATCCCTAGGGCATTGTCCTGCTTGATAGGGCAATGACACTGTCCCTTGCCTCTGCCATTCATGAGTGACCTTTAAACCTTTTAAACCATCAGGGTGCTTCCCTTTCAATAGATCATGAAGAAAAAAATACGTAAATGTTATTTCCTCAGTATTGGGGTCAGCAAAATAGTTTTCTCATAGGTTTATCGTTGTTAAATCCGCGATCAAAATAGACCATTTATTCGAAAAACAATTGTTCCGTTTCTGATGAAATTGTGTCACAGCTTCCCGATCAAAAGGATTCTTTTGCTTTCAATAACTCTGAAAGGACGTCATTATCATTCGCCAGCTCCCTTTATAGATAATTTATCTCTTCTTGGTTTAATATTTTCATCTATTGTTGTCAGTATTGTTAACGAACCCTGTAGAGATGTGAATTCATCTGAATCAGGAATAAATATGAAACCAGTTTTATATTCTAAGTGTATTTGATGGGTGTTTCGTTCCTATGGTCATTATGACGTCATAAACAATTCTTGTAGTCTTATGACGTCATAAACAGTGCTTGCAGGCTTATGACGTCATAAGCAGTACAGTCGTTTGTAATGTGAGGTTTAAGTATGTATTAATTTAATAGTATGATGGTGGCCGATGTGGTAACGTGCCAGACCGGGGTTTTAGTCCCGCTCAAACTCGTTAGTTTCTTTGGTTGCTGCAACCTCACCATCCTTGTGAGATGAAGATGGGAAGTTTGGAGGAGCCTACAGGTCTATCTGCTGAGTCCTCATCAGCCAATGCCTAGCCGTCCTTGCTCCTAGCTTGGGTGGAGAGAGGGCTTGGGTGCTGATCATAAATATATATATATATATATATATATATATATGTAAAGTATATATATATATATATATATATATATATATATATATGTATATATATATTTATATATATATATATATATATATATATATATATATATATATATATATGTATATATA
>NC_090751.1:7135216-7145216 GCF_036898095.1 Palaemon carinicauda
TTTCGCCGAGTTGCAAATGTAAATATGTCAGTGATTTTTATTGTTTTTTCCCTTATTTCATTCAGATACACTTTTAGTATTGGCTATTAATAATAGTATTTCCTACTGAAAGGTTAAAAAGCCCTTTTGGGGAGTGGAAGTAAAGTGAAGTAAATTAAAATCGCTTCTAAATTTATTCATTAATTCATTGTTTACTAAAATATCACCTGTATCATGATGAAAAAAAGACTGATTTATTTGAATAATGATGGTCTTATACACTAATGACATATCTGGGGATATATCTGAAAGCGGTGATTCTATTATTAATATAATCTAGTAATATTTAGCTTTCAATATATTCATTCCTCAATCATGAGGGTTATATTGGTAGCAGGTTGGCCAAGGCACCAGCAACCCGTTGAGATACTACCGATAGAGAGGTATTGGGTCCTTTGACTGGCCAGAAAGTAGTACATTGGATCCCTCTCTCTGGTTACGGTTCATTTCATTTTTGCCGACACATACACTCAATAGTCTGGCCTATTCCTTGCACATTCTTCTCTTTCCTCATACAATTGACAAGACTGAAACTACCAAACAATTCTCCCTCTCTCAAGAGGTTAACTGCTGCACTGTAATTATTCAGTGGCCACTTTCCTCTTGGCAAGGGTAGCAGAAACTCTTTAGCATTGGTAAGCAGCTCTTCTAGGAAAAGGACACTCAAGAATCAAACCATTGTGCTCTAGTCTTGGGTAATGTCATAGCCTCTGTACCATGGTCTTCCACTGTCTTGGGTTAGTGTTCTTGCTTGAGGGTACACTCGGGCTCACTATTTTATCTTATTTCTATTCCTTTTGTTTTGCTTAAAGTTTTTATCGTTTTTATATAGGATATCTTTATTTTAATGTTACTATTCTTAGAAGGTTTTATTTTTCCTTATTTCCTTTCCTCACTGGGCTATTTTCCCTGTTGGACCCCCGAGCTTATAAAATCCTGCTTTTCCTACTAGGGAGGTAGCTTAGCAAGTAATAATAACAATAATAACTATTCAATTCTTATATCTCAAAACATGGCGTCAATGACCTTTTGATGTCAGGATGCCTGAAAAGTTTAAATCAATCAATCAATCTCAAAACACTTCGCTACATGAATTATGAAACGATCCCTAGACTGAGGAAAACTATATCCTTAAAATGTTCATTCCATCAAATCCTTATTTATTTCTCTAACGATTTAACGATTTTTATTCAGTTTATGTTTCTTCTTAATAGACGTTAGGTTAATATTTCTACATTAGTTAATTGTGAAATAATGGATAACTATCTGAAGAAAATTGTATATTTTTATACTCCTATCCATCTGAACGGATGTCTTTCATTCAGGTAATTATACCTTTCTAGAAGCATCATCTCTAACCGTATTCTAGAAGTTTTATTCCAGCTGTGACCAAGTTGTGGAATGATCTTCCTAATCGGGCAGCTGAATCAAAAGTTCAAAGTTGCAGAAAATGTTTTCATTTTTTTTTCATTTTTTTTTTTTGAACAGGCTTTCATACGTCTTCTTATAGTTTATTATATGACATATCTGTATTGATGTTGTTGATGTTCTTAGAATATTTTATTGTTTTATTGTTAATTTTTTCTCATATCGTTTATTTATTTCCTTATTTCCTTTCTTCACTGAGCTATTTTTCCTTATTGGAGACCTTGGGCTTATAGCATCCTGCTTTTCCAACTAGGTTTGTAGTTTAGCTAATAATAATAGTAACATAGAAAGTCATCGTGAACCCGTAAAAGACCTACAAAGTGGAAATATACTTTGATTATTGCATATTCAACATAGGGGACGACTATTAACATAATTACACTTTGTGTAATACCAATTCGTGTTTATCACTTGATATATTTACAGCCAAACTTTATATTTTCTGTTGGAAGTGTATCACTTTGAGCCAATGCCTTGTCTTCCATTCCTTTAATGTCGAGAAATATCTTTGATGTTTATTCCTGCGATTACCTCCGCATAAGTTCACTTTCTCGGTCCCCAGTTATTCAGAAGAGGATATTGAAAAATCATGATACTGTATTATTAGAGACTTTCAGAGGGGAAGAGTTGAATTGGTATATGTGTATATATATATATATATATATATATATATATATATATATATATATATATATATATATATATATATATATATATGTATATATATATATATATATATATATATATATATATATATATATATATATATATTTACATATACTGTATATATATGTATGTAGATATATATACGTATATATATATATATATATATATATATATATATATATATATATATATATATATATATATATATGTATATATGTATATATATATATATATATATATATATACATATTTATATATATATATGTATATATATACATATATATATGTGTATATATATATATATATATATATATATATATATATATATATATATAGAGAGAGAGAGAGAGAGAGAGAGAGAGAGAGAGAGAGAGAGAGAGAGAGAGAGAGAGAGAGAGAGAGAGAGAGATTAATACTTTATTTAAAAGAATACATAAATTACAGTACCCCTTTATATTTCCCAGACCTCTAATGAAATGCCATATAAACAAGAATTACATCAACCAAAGTAAAAGACAAATTACATTGACAGATTACATTTTGATGAAAGCCATCGGATCAAATATTGCCTCCTCCCATGATGTAATCGTCGTCTTTTATATCACCACGGTCTTCTTCCTCTATTACCCGAGAGTTCATTCAGCGAGATGAGGTCAAATCGAAATTAGGGGTCAGGTTTCCGCGGGCGTCTTCCGGTAGTGAGGAGATGACAACGCTTGATGTCAGATCGAATGAAGTCTTGGATTACGGGAGATCTGAATTCCGATAGAAATTCAAGAGAGGTTTAATCTTACTTTTTATTTTTCAACAATCTCTTGAAATATTATAAAATGTTAGTGTACCCGAGCCGTCAAAAATTGCTTTTAAATTATTAGATTGATATACACACGCACAAACGCACACAAAAAGATTCAATCCTTCGCCCCTACCCCCCTTTCCTAACTACAAACGGCTGGTTCTCCAATTTGTGGAAATGTGCAAATGCGTGCTTTCCGAATGTACCTCTCAAGGTATCCTCTCCAACCAGGGTATGACTATTCCCTTTCCCCGCCTGAGCTTGACAGGAAAGAAATATATAGGAATAAATGTATTATATATATATGTATATATATATATATATATATATATATATATATATATATATATATATATATATATATATATATATATATATATATATTAAACACTTGCTCTTTATTATGTAAGGTGGATTAAAGTATTCAGTTTTTCATGTTTTAATTTTCAAGTGTCTTTTTCTTACTTACTCAATAAAAAAAATTGTTTAATTTCACGAGCAATTTCTCTATATCTCATCAAACTATTTCTCATTTTGAAGGAGGAAAGCAGGGAGGTGATAACCATAGTGTTCAAAGAAATACTTTAATAAAAAAGTTTGAAAGGTCGAAGTCTTTTCTTTGAGTTTCATCTGACGTTGTTATTTAGAGATCCAGGTCGAGACTGAACCACGGACCTTGCAAAGGCGAGCACAAGTTTTACCATAGTAACGTTCCTGACTGGTGAACACCTGACTAGGATTTTAAATCCCGCTCAAACTCGTTAGTATCTTTGATCCCTGCAACCTCACCATCCTTGTGAGCTAAGGATGATGTGTTGTGGGAGCCTATAGTTCTATCTGCTGAGTCATCAGCAGCCATTGCCTGACCCTCCTTGGTCCTAGCTTGGGTGAAGAGAGAGCTCTGGTGCTGATCAAATATGGTCAGTCTCTAGGGCATAGTCCTGCTCGATAGGGCAACGTCAGTGTCCCTTATCTCTGCCATTCATGAGTGACTTTTAAACCCTTTAAATTACACCACCCTCATGTGTGTACGTATAAACATGACTTCCTATTATGAAAATCTCAAGGGGGAGATTTAATGCCATTTCATCTTCAAGGACCTTAACATGGGAACATCTGAATCAACAACTCGCCCATATAAATCAACATCCAAACTTAAGTAACATGACCCTTATTGTCCCTTGTATTAGAGGAAGAAATCACTTGTACAGACCATTAAAGCCACACAATAACAGCAACCCTCATGCCATTCATAAAGACGAAGACGACTTAACGGTCTCACAGTCATTAGAGAAAGAGGATATATTGAATTAAGATCCATTTAAATCTAGTTCTTGTTTACGATGCGTTCGGAATCAGCAGGAAGCTCGTATAAAGGTTGTTCTCATGGCTTGGTGGTTGTGTTTACATTAATCGTTTTTATTGAGGTCTTTGTTGCTTCTTTTGTCGTCATGGCTTGTAATTATTATTATTATTATTATTATTGTTATTATTATTATCATTATTATTATTATTATTATTATTATCATTATTATTATTATTAATTGCTAAGCTACAACCATATTTGGAAAACCTGGAGGCTATATACCCAAGGGCTCCAGCAGGGAAAATAGCCCATTGAGGAATTAAACAAGAAAAATAAGATATTTTAAGAACAGTAACATTAAAATAAATATTTCCTATATAAACTATGAAACCTTTTACAAAACAAGAGCAAGAGAAATAAGATAGAAAAGTGTGCCTGAGTGTACCCTCAAGCAAGAGAACTCTAACCCAAGACAGTGAAAGACCATGGTATAGAGGCTATGGCACTATCCAAGACTAGAGAACAATGGTTTGATTTTGGAGTGTCCTTCTCCTAGAAGAGCTGCTTACCATAGCTAAGGAGTCTCTTCCTCCCTTACCAAGACGAAAGTGGCTACTGAACTATTACAATGCAGCAGATAACCCCCTGGCTGAAGAAGAATTTCTCGGTAATCTCAGTGAGGTTAGGTGTATGAGGACAGAGGAGAATCTGTAAAGAATAGGCACGACTCTTCCGTGTATGTGTAGGCAAAGGGAAAATGAACCGTAACTAGAGAGAAGGATCCAATGTAGTACTGTCTGGCCAGTGAAAGGACCCGGTAACTCTCTAGTGATAGTATTTCAATGGGTGGCTGGTGGCTTGGCCAACCTACTACCTCCTAACAGTAATAATGATATTAATGAGGAAGATAATTATGATATTAATGGTAATTATTATTCCTACTACTGTTGTTGTTATTGATGTTGTTGTTATTGATGTTGTTGTTGTTGTTGTTATCGTTATTTCACGTATTTAGGATGGTGATGCTTGAATCTAAATGATAATTATTATTGTTGTTGTTTTTATTGTTGTTTGTGAAGTTATGCCATGCAGTCCAGCCTTTTATTAATTTAGCACCAGAATATCATAGGGCACTTTGTTATATCACTGACCCCGGGAATAAAAACTGTTCACCTTTATCAAGTACAATTTTGTTGATTGGCCTTAAACAATTGTTTTAAAGTTATTTCCGGTATATTTTAGTTAACTTGGGAATATAATAGCCATTTCCTCTCACAGAACTTGATGGGTTGAATTATTTCAGAATGTTTAATTGGTAATAATCTAGGGGGTTAAATTTAGGGATAAAAATGTTAAATCCAAATATTTTTTTTTTTTGGGGGGGGGGGGTGGAATTCAAGATTGGGCCTATTTTTAAGAGAAATATATTACCAAATTAGTTCAATGATTGTTAACATAAACCAAAAAGTAGTAGAAAAATCATAGAATGAAGAGCAAATTAAATCAAAATCTATTGGGATTTCTCAGAGGCTAATATTTTGGCAAAAAAAAAAATGGAGCATTTGTTTGGGTCAGTGCAAAAACCAGGAAACAATAAAATCCTAATGGTTATTTTAGGAGGATCCTGTTGAACAAGAAAAAAAGATTTTCTTCTTTTGCAGGTTGGGACAAGGCTTGCCAATTACATAATATTTCGATATTGAGTGTCAATAATCGATAAAATAATAAAAAAAAAAAATCACGAATCTTTTCCTATGATCTACTGGAAAGGATAAATACTACGAAGACATTTTGGGTATAGGACATATATTGTTATTTACAAAATATTTCGATGTTAAAAAGTTATAATAATTGAGAATATTAAAAAAAAATGCGAATCTTTTCCTATGATCTACTGGAAATAGTAGATATTACAAAGACAATTTGTGTATCGGACATATATTATTATTTACAAAATATTTCGATATTGAAAAGGTGTCAATAATAGAGAAAGCTGGAAAAAATCACGACCCTTTCCTATGATCTACTGGAAATAATAAATATTACGAAGCAATTCGGGTATGGGATAAATATTGCGGCTTACAAAACATTCAGATGTTAAAAAGATGTCAATAATCAAGAAAATTGGAAAAAAATCATAAATCTTTTCTTATGATCTACTGGAAAGGATAAATATTACGAAGACATTTTGGGAATAGGATATTTCTATATTGAAAAGGTGTCAATAAAAGAGAAAACTGGAAAAAATCACGACTCTTTTCCTATGATCTACTGAAAATGATAAATATTACAAAGACAATTTTGGTATAGGACATATATTGTTATTTAGAAAATATTTCTATGTTGAAATCATGTCAATAATCCGGAAAATTGAAAAAAAAATCATAAATTTTTATTTATTATCCCTTTGCGATAGTAAATATTAAGAAGACAATTCAGGTATGGGAGATCTTGTCATTTTCATAATATTTCGATGTTGAAAATATGTCAATAATCAAGAAAATGGGAACAAATCAGGATTCTTTATTTATTATCTCCTTGAAATAATTAATATTACAAAGAAATTCGGGTATGGAAGAGCTAGTCATTTACAAAATATTTCAAATTTGAAAAAATCTTAGCTTTTGAGAAAATGCAAAAAGAAAAAAAAAAATCAACATTATTTTCCCATGACCTCCTGGAGATAGTAAATATCACGAAGACAATTCTCATGAAAATCCTATGTTCAAGAATAGAAAAGTCATATTTACAACCCTCTATAAATGTCAAGACGCGATAAAAGGTGTTGGTATCCCTAAGATGCTATTTGTATGGAAATCTAAGGAACATAAATGACAGAAATAAATTCTAAAAACCTTTGAGGGTGATAACCAATTCGAGAGAAATATTCGAAAAACTCTCTTTCACGAGAAACTAGATTACTGGGGACATGAGAAGCGATGTTGGTAAAATGTATTAATCTTATATATTTACAGGAAAATATGTGTTTTGTATGTTTGTGTTATATGAGCTTGGGTTGTATGTATGTGTGTGGTGGGAGAGAGAGAGAGAGAGAGAGAGAGAGAGAGAGAGAGAGAGAGAGATTACTTATATATCTATACGCTTGGTAAAATGTATTAATCTTATATATTTACAGGAAAATATATGTTTAGTATGTTTGTGTTATATGAGTTTGTGTGTTTTGTGTGTGGTAGGGGTGTGTGTGTATGAGAGAGAGAGAGAGAGAGAGAGAGAGAGAGAGAGAGAGAGAGAGAGAGAGAGAGAGAGAGAGAGAGAGAGATTACTCATATATCCATACGTTTGGTAAAATGTATTAATCTTATATATTGACAGGAAAATATATGTTTTGTATGTTTGTGTTATATGAGTTTGCGTGTTTTATGTGTGGTAGGGGTGTATGTGTGTGTGTGTGTGTGTGTGTGTGTGAGAGAGAGAGAGAGAGAGAAGAGAGAGAGAGAGAGAGAGAGAGAGAGAGAGAGATATTACTCGTATATCTATACGCTTGGTAAAATGTATTAATCTTATATATTGACAGGAAAATATATGTTTTGTATGTTTGTGTTATATGGTTTTTGGGTGGTTTGTGTGTGTGTATGTGGTGGGTGTGTATGAGAGAGAGAGAGAGAGAGAGAGAGAGAGAGAGAGAGAGAGAGAGAGAGAGAGAGAGATTACTCATATATCTATACGCTTAGTAAACTGTATTAATCTTATATATTGAAAGGAAAATATATGTTTTGTATGTTTGTGTTATGAGTTTGGGTGTTTTGTGTGTGTGTGTGTGTGTGTGTGTATGTGTGTGTGTGAGAGAGAGAGAGAGAGAGAGAGAGAGAGAGAGAGAGAGAGAGAGAGAGAGAGAGATTACTCATTTATCTATACGTTTATGAAATGTCATCTATTTTCGTAAAGTACTCTTTTAAGAAGTACTTCTTAATACCCTAGATAAAATCCCAGTGGATCCATAAAATAAAGCATATATATTATGAAGAATGAGAATTAAGTACAGTTTATTCTCTCAGGTACCCCTAAGCTTCCTTATAAGCCTTTTCATTCTCTTGACAATAGAGTCTTCCGATTTTTATTCTGCTAACAAGAAGATTAAGTTACAAACATCCTCTGTTTGTATGAATAAATGAAAACACTGTAATTTATTAACAGAAATCATCATAAAATGCTGCTATGATTATTCCCATAGGCACTAAGCCTGGCTCTCTGCTAATGTAAGGTCTTCATCAAGAATGGAATTTATTTCATGTAATAGTTCTGAATTTACCTGACAATAATTCAATTGTATGGAGAAGAGGATTTATAGAAGAGAATGTAGCTGAAAATTAACAGCTGTAATAATAAACAACAGAATTCAGTAGTATGGAGAGATGATTTATAGAAGAGAATCTAGGTAAAAGATAACAGCTGTAATAATGAACAACAGAATTCAGTAGTATATAGAAGATGATGTATAGAAGAGAATCTAGGTAAAAGATAACAGCTGTAATAATAAACAACAGAATTCAGTAGTATGGAGAAAAACATTAATACATTTATAGAAGAGAATGTAGCTGAAAAATAATAGCTGTAATAATAAAGAAAAAGAACACTCTTTTATGGAGAAAAACATTTATAGAAGAGAATGTAGCTAAAAGATAACAGCTGTAATAATAAGCAACAGAATTCAGTAGTATTGAGAGAAACGTTTATAGAAGAGAATCTAGCTCAAACAAATAACAGCTGTAATAATAAACACATCAAAAGCAGCTGTGGAAAAAAATACAAGCAAGGCCATTAATAACACAAGCAGCAAAAACAGTGAAAGTACTTGCAGATGCAACAGTATCTATGATCAAAAGCTGCAGCAGTGGCAAAGCAGTAGCAGCCTTATCATTAACAAAGCAGCAAGAGCAGCATCAGAAAAAGCAACACTAGTAGCAAAAAACTCAATACCCACACCAACACGACCCAATACCCCCCACCCCCAAACGAAATGTAAACACATCAATAGTATCAACAGCTCCAGAGAAAGCAATAAGGTTAACATACGTGACACAACAGCAAGCTTTTGAAGAAATTTAACCTCTCAATCATGACTATGTGGTGTAATCAATGGAAAACAGTTCTTTGGTCAGTGGATTCTTGAAGTTTCATGTCTTCTACAAACACTTGTACCTGCAACAACAAAGTTAATAGCAACAACAGCTCAAAAAGGAGCAACAAAGGCCTCAGCAAAAGCTTGCAATGCAAGCAAAGGAAACAACAAATTTCATAGCACCACAATTAGGTAAAATTTGATAGAAGATCAACAAATTGTTTTAAAACACACAACGTCTCAATATTTTAGATTACCAGTGTACCCATAAAATATGAATTTCATTAAGAATGAAGAGCTACTCTGGGTTTAAATTCATTAAGATATTGAATATGTTGTAATTTATTTGGTCGTCTCAGTACCAAAGACGACACAAGCATAATAGGAAAGACTCCAGTTTAAATGGGTAAAAAACGTAACCGTTATCAGTAACGCCATCTATTGGTGCCCTTATAGCACATCAATTCGAGTTAATCTTCCATATCTTGTTCTTTGTCGCTTTTGCTCAAAAGGTTATACTTCGATGAGAAACGTTATTTTCTGGTCGAGTGCCGTAGTTATTAGGACCTGGAGAGCCTTTCTCTTCTTACCTGTCAAGATGAAGACGGTAATTGCCTTCTATACCGTGAAAAATGGAAAAAAAATATTATATTTTATTTTTTCGAAAACGTGAACCTTAGTAACT
>NC_090751.1:7155216-7168473 GCF_036898095.1 Palaemon carinicauda
TCTTGACCTACTTGATATCACACTTCAAGTTTTGTTAGTGTTCAACATCATCCCCCATGATTTGCAGTATGCATTAATTTTAGCTAGATCTCTATTAAGGAATTCAGCAAATATGTATCTACATTCATGAGATGGAATTGATGCAAAGTGAGTAGCATTGTTTGTATATATGATGAGCTTATTTTAGTAGCATTGTTTGTATATATAATGATCTTATTTTAGTAGTATTGTTTGTATATATAATAAGCTTATTTTCTATGCATAACCACATATCATTTTTATGCAGTATGAAAAGTAATGGGCCAAGAATGCCACCCTGAGGAATTTCATTCCTATACTTTCTATGGTGCTCATCAATAACAACTCTTTGCAATCTATTACTCAAAAATTCAATAATGATGCTAAGAAAAGACCCACTTACTCCCGGCTGTTTAAGTTTGAAAACAAGGGGCTAAGGATTAACACGATCAAAGGCAGGACTAAAATCCAGGCCAATCATACTAACTTCCTGATCATAATCAAGGGATTTGTGTACAGCATTGGAAATTCTAAGAAGGGAATCACATGCTAGAAAGCCTTTTCGAAAACTAAACTGCTTACTAGGGAACAGATGATTACCTTCAGCATATTTATTTAGTCGTTTTGCCAAAATGACGTTCCAAACTTTCGATAATTTGGGAATCATGGAAACTGGGCGGTAATCAGCTGGAATCGAGCTACCGCAAACACATTTAGCTAATGAAGTAACATTGCCAATTCTCTAAGAGGTGTGAAAGGTGCCGCTTCTTGCTAACTTGCGAGAAATAACAAAAGGAGCTAAGAAATCAGCGGTATTTTAAAAATACAAAGAAAAAATACCATTTGAGCCAACACCTCCATATGCGTGAAGGTCTAGTAAACTGTTTAAATTTCACGGGTCCAAAAAGCTAAACTACATTAGTTTATCTTCAGGATAACAGGAATGAGGAAGATAGTTTCTCATTACTCTCCATACTGTCATATACATCAGCCTAAAAGGTTGTCATATTTCATTGGACAGTGAGTGACAGAATTATCTGGTTTATGTACATACATACATACATTCATATACATTATATAAATATACATATATATATATATATATATATATATATATATATATATATATATATATATATACATATACACATATGTGTGTAGTATGTATATATGTATTATGTGAGGGTATATATGTATTGGTGAGTATATGTAGCGCTTGCGTAATTCAACCATCTTCGTCATAAAATACTATGCAACACAAAGCAGATTGAAGTACCTATTAGTCTAAACTAACAAGAATCAATTTATTACTCTGGCAATACCTTGTAATTTCTAACTCATCAAATGACATTAAACTCTGTGATGATAAATCCACTTTGATTTACCCCATTTCTACTCATTAGTTATAACTTCACTTTGATTTACCTCATTTCTACTTAATAGTTATATGATGATCATATAATTATAGCTTTCATGAATACCAGGAATCCTGGAATGATCATAATTCCCATGTTGGGAGTTGAATCCAATATCGATTTACGAATGTATAATATATCCTTATTTTTCATCGCTAATTGGGCAGTATCGTATAAATCATGTTTAGTTACTTATATGCTTAGTGTTTTGTTTATCTGTATTTGTTTTATTTTTCCTCTTAATTTCATGAATTATTCTTTAATTTAGTTATTTTATTTTATTTTGATTATTATTACTTATCTTGTAGTGTATTTATTTCCCTGCTTCATTTCCTCGCTGGGCTATTTTTCCCTGTTGGAGCCCTTGGGCTTATAGCATCATGGTTTTCTAAGTAGGGTTGCAGCTTACCTAATAATAATAATAATAATAATAATAATAATAATAGTAATAATAATAATAATAATAATAATAATAATAATTAATTATTACAGCACTGGGTAACTTACCGTAATTTGGCCCATCTGATTTTAATATTTTTTTTTTCCATCTGACATTGCAGCCTGACTTATGATGATGATAATAATAATAATAATAATAATAATAATAATAATAATAATAATAATAATAATAATAATAATAATAATAATAATAATAATGATAATAAAACCATGGAAATGATACCCAACTTTATGTAATAGGCTATACAGCATTAAGACAGAATAAGAATCCATGTTATCCCCCCCCTCCCAAATGCCTTAACAACGTAAACTGGAAATCATACTAGTAACATACAATATTTTATGGCGTTTATAAGGTTATTTATTATTAAAATACTGTCTACTATAACGAACAAGTATTTTAAGTACATATTTATTGTTTAATAAGACGAACAACATGAAAATGACAAAATTAACAAATTGGCAGATCTGTTCACGGCTTTTTGGAAGGGATAGCGCCTACTGTATATACTATGCATTATGAAGTACCAACGTATTGTCAAAGGAATTTCATAATAGATACAACTTATCAATGGCTGTATGACGCAAGCTATGTCAATGGCAAAAAAATAAAAAAAAAAGATATTCAAGAAAATCCATTCTTCAAATGTCGGAGGCCAGGAATTATTACAAAACAGTCATTTGTATCAACATTCTTTGTCATATCTTTTCCAATTTTATTACGGCATTTTTATCTGTTGTCGTTCCTCTAAGTATCCAACGTTGGTATTTTTAAAACGTTCGTCTTCCTCATACAACAATTCTCCCAAGGAAACTACCGAGAGTCTGAAACGTTTAACTATTATTCCTTCGTCCTTGATTTCATTTGTGTACCTTTGCACCGTCTTACCTGGGCGGTATTATGTAAAGAGAACGTTAGTTAAGTTTTCTAGCGTGAACTCGTTACAGGATTATCGAATAGCTTCCAGATTTATTAACTTTACTTGGTAAGGTTATGGTGTTTTTATATAAGTTTTTTCAGCGATGTTTATAAAATACTTATTGAGATCTGTTCAACGCGAGGGTTTTTTTTTTTTTTTTTAGTAATATTAATGTTATGTTTAAAATAGTTTAGTGGTATCAATTCTACTTGATAGTTTACGGAAATTAAATTTATATTAAGTGCTATTTCTTAAATACTTTAGAATACCAATATTATTTCTAAGATATTTTAGTTGTATCAGTTCTACGTAATTTTATATAACTTTCATTTATTATAAGTGTTATTTCTAGAATACTTTAGAAGTAATACCAATGTTATTTCTAAAATATTTTAGTTATATCAGTTCTACGTTAGGTTATGGAACTTTCATTTATATTAAGTGTTATTATTGAAGTACTTTTAGAAGTGATATTAATGTTATTTCTAAAATATTTTAGTTATATCAGTTTTACGTAATAGTTTATGGAAATTAAATTTATATTAAATTATTTTTCTTAAATACTTTAGAAGTAATATTAATGTTATTAATAGAATATATTAGTTGTATCGATTCTACATAATAGTTTATGGAACTTTAATTTATATTAAGTGTTATTTCTAAAGTACTTTAGAAGTCATATTAATGTTATTTCTAAAATAGTTTAGCAGTATCAGTTCTACGTAATAGTTTATGGAACTTTCATCGATATTTAGTGTTATCTCTAAAATACTTAGGGAGTAACACAAATGTTATTTTAAAATACTTTAGCGGCATCAGTTCTATGTGACGGTTTATAAAATTCTAATGAATATTACGTATAATTTCTAAAATAATTCATCGTTATCGGGTATACGTTGCAGGTGTTTTCTAGAAGGGAAGACTATTTGTATCCCGCGAGCGTATTTATCTAGACATTGAGGTTGTGGTAGAATTAATCAGCGAGATTAAAATGCAATCTTGCCTATTTTATCCTAGTGTCTGTCAATTGGTCAAAATATATCACGTAAACTCGATCCAGTGGAGATCTTACCTTCTTTTTTTTTTTTTTTTTTTTTTTTTTTTTTTTTTTTTTTTTTTTTTTTTTTTTTTTTTTTCCAAGAACACTGTCCTTTTAGGACTTGGTATATTTCTGTACGGTCAGCATTTTGCATAAATAGGACGGTGAAAATCCAGCAATAAATATTTCCAGGCATTTGCCGTCTTAAAATCGGATATATTGACGTAAAGGAATGATATTATGGTCATGAAACCGTAAAGGATAACAACAAAGTAGGGTACAAATTACGGTCGCCTGTATTTTACTGAAATGCGGTTGAGAACTATATATTTACGGAGAATTTCAGAGTAAAATTGTGGTATTTTTTATATGTATATTACTGCACTGTTAAAAATGTGCATAGATAAAACGGTATAAATCCTTGACTAAATGTTGCCAGGCATTTACCGTTACAAAAACGATATATTGACGTAAAGGAGTGATATTACGGTCATCAATCCGTAAAAGATAATAAAAAAAAAAAATAGGGTACAAATTACGGTCGGGCGTATTTTACTGAAATACGGGTGAGAACAGTATATATTTACGGAGAACTAAATATTGAAATTAAGTTTTTTTAACAGTAAGCCTATATTATCATTATCCTTAAATTTTGTTTGGGCAAGTACGGTGCCCGCTTTAAAACTAGGATATTTATTGATGGAAATATATTAAATTTTTCTCTCAAATATGGGATTTACTTTTGGTAGTCTGAGGCTGGATGCATTGATGATTGTTTTCCACAAGGAAAAGAGGCAAGCAAATTATTGATTTCAATAAATAATAAAATTGCAATTTGATTTTTTACAACACAAAGGTCTCTGTTTACTCACTAAAGATGTAGATTTTAAGGAAGGTAAATAATGACAGGAGTGAAGTTAGGTTACTTGATTCATAGTTAGAGCTGTTATAATAAGGGAAAACCATGTATTTAAAGATAGCAAGATGAAGCTTTTCAGGAAGCTAAATAATGACAATTTAAGAGTGAATCTATAATTGTTAAGCTAGGTTGAATAATTTATAGTTACAGCTGTTATGATAAGGGAAAACCTTGAATTTGAATACAGTAAGATGTAGCTTTTCAGGAACCTAAATAATGACAATTTAAGAGTGAATCTATAATTGTTAAGTGAGGTTGAGTAATTTATAGTTACAGATGTTATACTAAGGGGAAACCTTGAATTTGAATACAGCAAGATGTAGCTTTCAAGGAAGGTAAATAATGATAATGTGAAAGTGGAGGTGTAGTTGTGTTGGTGGGTTAAGTAAGCTGTTAAAAACAAGGGAAAACCATGAATTTGAATAGAGCAAGATGTAGCTTTCAAGGAAGGTAAATAATGGCAATTGGAGAGGGAAGCTATAGTTGTGAAGTAAGGTTAAGTAATTTATAGCTATAGCTGTTAAAAATAAGGGAAAACAATGAATGTGAATAAAGCAAGATGTAGCTTTCAAGAAAGGTAAATAATGACAAAGAGTGAAGCTATACTGTAGTTATGAAGTTAGGTTAAGTAATTTTAGTTACAGCTGTTAAAAATAAGGGAAAACCACAAATTTGAATACAGTAAGATTTAGCTTTCGAGGAAGGTAAATTATGATATTTTAAGAGTGAAACTACAGTTGTGAAGTTACGTTAAGTTTGTAGTTACAGCTGTTAAAAATAAGGAAAAAACCATTAATTTGAATAAAGCAAGATGTAGCTTTCAAGGAAGGTAAATAATGGCAATTAATGCGTGAAGATATATTTGTGAGATTAGGTTAAATAATTCATAGTTACAGCTGTAAAAAAATAAGGGAAAACCATGAATTTGAATAGAGTAAGAGGTAGCTTTCAAGAATGGTAAATGATAATTTAAGAGTGAAGCTATAGTTGTGAAGTTAGGTTGAGTAATTTATAGTTACAACTGTTAAAAATAAGGGAAAACCATGAATTTGAATAAAGCAAGATGTAGCTTTTAAGGAAGGTAAATAATGACAATTTAAGAGCGAAGCTATATTTGTGGAGTTAGCTTAATTAATTGATACTTACAGCTGTTAAAGATAAGGGAAAACCTGGAATTTCAATATAGAATGATGTAGCTTTCAAGGAAGGTAAATAATGACAATTTTAGAGTAAAGCTATAGTTTTAAAGCTAGGTTAAGTCATTTATAGTTCCAGCTGTTATGATAAGGGAAAAAATTGAATTTGAATATAGAATGATGTAGCTTTCAAGAATGGTAAATGATAATTTAAGAGTGAAGCTATAGTTGTGCAGTTAGGTTAATTAAGTAATTTATAGTTATTGCGTTCAAAAATAAGGGAATACCATGGATTTGAATATAACAAGATGTAGCTTTTAGAAAGTTAAATAATGACAATTTAAGAGTGAAGCTATAGATGTGAAGTTAGGTTGAGTAATTTATAGTTACAACTGTTGAAAATAAGGGAAAACCATGAATTTGAATAAAGCAAGATGTAGTTTTCAAGGGAGGTAAATAATGACAATTAAAGAGTGAAGCTACAATTGTGAAGTTAGGTAAAGTAATTTGTAGTTACAGCTGTTAAAAATGAGGGGAAATCCATGAATTTGAATAAAGCAAGATGTAGCTTTCAAGGAAGGTAAATAATGACAATTTAAGAGGGATGCTATAGCTGTGAAGTTAGGTTAAGTAATTTATAGTTACAGCTCCTAAAATAAGGGAAAACCATGAATTTGAATAAAGCAAGATTTAGCTCTCAAGGAAGGTAAATAATGACAATTAAAGAGTGAAACTATAGTTGTGAAGTTACGTTAAGTAATTTATAGTTACAGCTGTTAAAAATAAGGGAAAACCATGAATTTGAATAGAGGAAGATGTAGCTTTCAAGGAAGGTAAATAGGTCAATTTAAGAGTGAAGCTATATTTGTGAAATTAGGTTAAATATTTCATAGTTACAGCTGTTAAAAATAAAGGAAACCATGAATTTGAATAAAGCAAGATGTAGCTTTTAAGGAAGGTAAATAAAGACAATTTAAGAGTGAAGCTATAGTTGTGAAGTTAGGTTAAGTAATGTATAGTTACAGCTGTTAAAAATAAAGGAAAACCATGAATTTGAATAGAGTAAGAGGTAGCTTTGAAGGATGGTAAATAATGATAATTTAAGAGTGAAGCTATAGTTGTGAAGTTAGGTTAAGTATTTTATAGTTAAAACTCTTAAAAATAAGGGAAAACCATTAATATGAATAAAGTAAGATGTAGCCTTTAAGGAAGGTAAATACTGACAATTTAAGAGTGAAGCTATAGTTGTGGATTTAGCTTAATTAATTGATAGTTACAGCTGTTAAAGATAAGGGAAAACCTGGAATTTCAATACAGAATGATGTAGCTTTCAAGGAAGGTAAATAATGACAATTTTAGAGTAAAGCTATAGTTTTGAAGCTAGGTTAAGTAATTTATAGTTCCAACTGCTATGATAAGGGAAAAGCCTTGAATTTGAATTTAGAATGATGTAGCTTTCAAGGAAGGTAAATAAGGACAATTTAAGAGGGAAGCTATAGTTGTGAAGTTAGGTCAAGTAATTTAAAGTTATTCCATTAAAAAAATAAGGGAATGCCATGGATTTGAATATAACATGATGTAGCTTTTAGAAAGTTAAATAATGACAATTTAAGAGTGAAGCTATAGTTGTGAAGTTAGGTTGAGTAATTTATAGTTACAACTGTTAAAAATAAGGGAAAACCATGAATTTAAATAAAGAAAGATGTATCTTTCAAGGAAGGTAAATAATGACAATTTAAGAGGGAAGCTATAGTTGTGAAGTTAGGTTAAATAATTTATAGTTACAGCTGTTAAAAATAAGGGAAAATCGTGAATTTGAATAAAGAAAGATGTAGCTTGTAAGGAAGGTAAATAATGACAATTTAAGAGTGAAGCTATAGTTGTGAAGTTAGGCTAAGTAATTTATAGTTACAACTGTTAAAAATAAGGGAAAACTATGAATATGAATAAAGTAATATGTAGCTTTTAAGGAAGGTAAATACTGACAATTTTAAGAGTGAAGCTATAGCTGTGGAGTTAGTTTAATTAATTGATAGTTAAGCTGTTAAAAATAAGGGAAAACCAGGAATTTCAATATAGAATGATGTAGCTTTCAAGGAAGGTAAATAATGACAATTTTAGAGTAAAGCTATAGTTTTGAAGCTAGGTTAAGTAATTTATAGTTATTCCATTCAAAAATAAGGGAATACCATGGATTTGAATATAACAAGATGTAGCTTTTAGAAAGTTAAATAATGACAATTTAAGAGTGAAGCTATAGATGTGAAGTTAGGTTGAGTAATTTATAGTTACAACTGTTGAAAATAAGGGAAAACCATGAATTTGAATAAAGAAAGATGTAGCTTTCAAGGAAGGTAAATAATGACAATTTAAGAGTGAAGTTATAGTTGTGAAGTTAGGTTACATTTTATAGTTACAGCTGTTAAAAATAAGGGAAAACCATGAATTTGAATTGAGTAAGATGTAATTTGTAAGGCAGGTAGATAATGACTAGAGTGAAGCTATAGTCGTGAAGCTGGGTTAATTAATTTATAGTTACAACTGTTAAAACTTAGGAAAATACATGAATTTGAATAGAATAAGATATAATTTGTAAGGTAGGTAGATAATGACAAGAGTGAAGTTATAGTTGTGAAGTTAGGTTCATTAATTTATAGTTACAGCTGTTGAATAAGGGAAAAATGTGAACATAAACATAGCAAGATTAGGCTTTCAGGAAGCTAAATAATAAGAATTAAGGTTTAGTAATATATAGTTGCAGCTGTTGAAATAAGGGAAATCCATCAACATAAAAATAGCAAGATGTAGCTTTTCAGGAAGGTAAATAATGACAATTTAGGAGGGAAGCTATAGTTGTGAAGTTAGGTTAGGTAATTTATAGTTACAGCTGTTAAAAACAAGGGAAAACCATGAATTTGAATAAAGCAAGATGTAGCTTTCAAGGAAGGCAAATAAAGACAATTTAAGAGTGAAGCTATATTTGTAAATTTAGGTTAAGTAATTTATTGTTACAACTGTTAAAAATAATGGAAAACAGGGAACTTGAATATAGAAAGATGTAGCTTTTAAGGAAGGTAAATAATGAAAATAGGGAGTGAAGTTAAAATTGTAAGTAAGGTTAAGTAATTTATGGTTACAGCTGTTGAAATAAGAGAAAACAAAGAACTTTACCATAGTTAGATATAACTTTTAAGAAAGGTAAATATTTGCAATTTAGGAGTGAAACTATGGTTGTGAAGTTAGGTTAAATAATTTATAGTTACAGCTGTTAAGAATAAGGGAAAACCATGAATTTGAATATAGAAGGATGTAGCTTTCGAGGAAGGTAAATAATGAAAAAGAAGGATTGAAGCTATAGTTGTGGAGTTAGGTCAAGTAATTCTTAGTTATAGCTGATAACATAAGGGAAAACCAAGAATTTGAATATAAGGTGAAGCTCATAAGGAAGGTAAATAATGACAATTTGAGAGTGAAGATATAGTTGTGAAGTTAGCTTAATTATTGATAGTTACAGCTGTTAAAGATAAGGGAAAACCTGGAATTTCAATACTGTATAGAATGATGTAGCTTTCAAGGAAGGTAAATAATGACAATTCAGAGTAAAGCTATAGTTTTGAAGCTAGGTTAAGTAATTTATAGTTCCAGCTGTTATGATAAGGGAAAAACCTTGAATTTGAATATAGAATGATGTAGCTTTCAAGGAAGGTACATAAGGACAATTTAAGAGTGAAGCTATAGTTGTGAAGTTAGGTTAAGTAATTTATAGTTATTGCGTTCAAAAATAAGAGAATGCCATGGATTTGAATATAGCAAGATGTAGCTTTTAGAAAGTGAAATAATGACAATTTAAGAGTGAAGCTATAGTTGTGAAGTTAGGTTGAGTAATTTATAGTTACAGCTGTTACACTAAGGGAAAACCATGAATTTGAATAAAGCAAGATGTAGCTTTCAGGGAAGGTAAATAATGACAATTTAAGAGGGAAGCTATAGTTGTGAAGTTAGGTTAAATAATTTATAGTTACAGCTGTTAAAAAAAGGGAAAACCATGAATTTGAATAAAGCAAGATGTAGCTTTCAAGGAAGGCAAATAAAGACAATTTGAGAGTGAAGCTATATTTGTAAATTTAGGTTAAGTAATTTATTGTTACAACTGTTAAAAATAATGGAAAACAGGGAATTTGAATATAGCAAGATGTAGCTTTTAAGGAAGGTAAATAATGAAAATTTAGGAGTGAAGTTGAAATTGTAAGTAAGGTTAAGTAATTTATGGTTACAGCTGTTGATATAAAAGAAAACAAAGAACTTGAACATAGTTAGATATAACTTTTAAGAAAGGTGAATATTTGCAATTTAGGAGTGAAACTATGGTTGTGAAGTTAGGTTAAATAATTTGTAGTTGCAGCTGTTAAAAATAAGGGAATACCATATATTTGAATATAGAGGGATGTAGCTTTCAAGGAAGGTAAATAATGAAAATTAAGGATTGAAGCTATAGTTGTGGAGTTAGGTCAAGTAATTCTTGGTTATAGCTGATAACATAAGGGAAAACCAAGAATTTGAATATAAGGTGAAGCTCATAAGAAAGGTAAATGATGACAATTTAAGAGTGAAGATATAATTGTGAAGTTAGGTTAAGTAATTTATAGTTATAGCTTTTAAAATAAGGGAAAAACCATGAATTTGAATATAGAAGGATATAGCTTTTAAGGAAGGTAAATTATGAAAATTTAGGAAGGAAGCTATAGTTGTGTAGTTAGGCTAAGTGATTTATAGTTAAAACTTTTGAAATAAGGGAAAGCCATGAATTTGAATACAGCAAGATGGAGTGTTCAAGGAAGGTAAATAATGACAATTTTAGTGGAAAGCTATAGTTATGAAGTTAGGTTAAGTGATTTATAGTTACAGCTTTTAAAAATAAGGGAAAACCATGGATTTTAATATTGCAAGATGTAACTTATTAGGAAGGTAAATAATGAAAAGAGTGAAGCCATAGCTGTGAAGTTAGGTTTGATTATTTATAGTTATAGCTGGTAAAATAAGGAAAAGCCATAAATTTGATTATAGCACGATGTAGCTTTTGGGAGGTAAATAATGATAATTTGAGAGTGAATGTATAGATATCAAGTTAGGTTAAGTAATGTATAGTTACAGCTTTTAAAATAAGGGGAAACCATGGATTTAATTATGTCAAGATGCAACTTTTAAGGAAGTAGATATTGTCAATTTAAGAGTGAAGCTTTGTTGTGAAGTTAGGTTAAATCAATTTATAGTTACATCTGGAAATTTATAGTTACATCTGTAAAAGTAAGGGAAACTGTGGATTTGAATATAGCAAGATGTACAGTAGCTTGTAAGGAATATAGACAATTTAAGAATGAAGCTATAGTTTTGAAGTTGGGTTAAATAATTTATAGTTATAGGTGTCGAAATGAGGAAAAACCATGAATCTGATTATTGCTACATGTAGATTATAAGGGAGGTTAATGATAGCAATCTGAGAGTGAAGCCTTAGTTGTGAAGTTAGGTTAAGCTATTTATAGTAACACCAATAAAATAGGAAAATCATGGGTTAGATTATACAAGGATGTGGGTTCTAGGGAAGATGAACAATGAAAATGTAAGAGTGAGGCTATAGTTGTGAAGTTATTGTCTATATTATTTATTAAATCTGAAAAAAAGGAAAACCATGGGTTGATTCCACAAAGATGTAGCTTGTAACGAAGGTGAATAAAGGCAATTTTACAGTGAACCTAGATGTGCAAAACAAGGCTTTAAATGTAATTTATAGTTGTATCTGTAGAAAAATAATTATAAACCGTTGATTTGATTTTACTAAGCATTGGCTTTTAAGGAAGGAGAATAAAGAGAATTTAAAGAGTGACCCAATAGTTAAGTGTTTTGATGGGATTTATAGTAGCATTTGTAACATCAAGGAAAATCTTTGTGATTACACCTAGATGAAGCTTGTGTATTACTTTATTTTTTCCATATTGTCAATTAGTGATAAACTTACCAGATCTCCTCGGCAAAACCTAGACCGAGTTTGGGAAGGAATTATTAAGTTTGAAAGGTACAAAGACCTATACCGAGTTTGGTAAGGAATCATTAAGGTTGAAAGGTACAAAGACCTATATCTAGTTCGGTAAGGAATCATTAAGGTTGAAAGGTACTAAGACCTATAGCAAGTTTGGTAAGGAATCATTAAGGTTGAAAGGTACTAAGACCTATAGCAAGTTTGGTAAGGAATCATTAAGGTTGAAAGGTACTAAGACCTATAGCAAGTTTGGTAAGGAATCATTAAGGTTGAAAGGTACTAAGACCTATAGCAAGTTTGGTAAAGAATCATTAAGGTTGAAAGGTACAAAAACTTATACCGAGTTTGGTAAGAAATCATTAAGATTGAAAGGTACTAAGACAAATACCAAGTTTGGTAAGGAATCGTTAAGGTTGAAAGGTACAAAAACCTATACCGAGTTTGGTAAGGAATTATTACGGTTGAAAGGTACAAAGACTTATACAGAGTTTGGTAAGGAAAGATTGATGTAAAGAGGTAGGAATACTTTTAATCACGTAAGAAGTTAAGGACTGTGTTTGTTAGGTTAGTTGTGACTACAGACAAGCTGCTGTACCATACCCCAACCTTCAATAGGCTGTCCTGTGTCTGCCTAACTCGATATTAAGTTTTATTAAATTTAGCTCGATTTCCAATATGTCAACTTGTTTTATAAGTGCTACTAGAGAACAAAATGATTTAAAATTATTTAACTTCAATTTTTGAACAGATTGAACTGTAATTGATCCTCTTGAACAATTGTTACTTTAAAAATCATGGGTGTAGTTTCGAAGAAAAGTAGCACGACTTTATAACCAAGATTAAGATTCAAGAGAAAACTTTCGAATGCTGTGCTACGTTGTTTAACTAATTACTTTGAACCTAGCATTTCCCCTGACCGGAAAAAAATATTTTTTATAAAATTGGTTTATTCGAAGGGTCTATAACCCCTAACAGTCATTTTGGCTCGTATTCTTCAGTTTGCATTAATGCAGCTGAGGAATTTCAACCTGGTATTTCCGCTGGCCATGAATAATTCAATTTCTTATTAAAATGGTTTAATTAAAGGGTTCATAAACGTGTAGCAGTCATTTTGCCTTATGTTCAATTTGCATTTAAAGCAGTAAACCCTGCTTAAAGGTATAAATGTCGCTCTTGAATGGCAGATGTAAGGGAACAATGCCCAAGAGACTGACCATATATACATATGACCATCACCCAAGCCCCCTCTCAATCAAACTAGGACCAGGGAGGGCCAGGCTATGGTTCTGATGATGAGAAAATAAACCTATAGGCGCC
>NC_090751.1:7168973-7258973 GCF_036898095.1 Palaemon carinicauda
TATATGTATATATATATATTATATGTATATATATATATTATATGTATATATATATATTATATGTATATATATATATATATATTATATGTATATATATATATATATTATATGTATATGTATATATATATTTATATGTATATGTATATATATATTATATGTATATGTATATATATATTATATGTATATGTATATATATATTATATGTATATGTATATATATATATTATATGTATATATATATTATATGTATATATATGTCTGTATATGTCTGTATATATATGTCTGTATATATATGTATATATATGTGTATATATATATATATAAATGGTAGCTCATAAATGGCAGAGGCAAGTGACAAGACAAGACCCTAAAGATAGAACAATGCTCAAGAGACTGATCATATATGCATCTGATCATCACTCAACCCCCCTCCCAATCAAACTAGGACCAGGGATGGCTAGGCAATGGTTACGGTGATTGAGAAGATAACCCAATAGACTTCCTAGCTCACAATGATCGTGTGGTTGTTGACACTGCTAAAATCTATCGAGCTTGAGTGGGTCTTTAACTCCCGTTCAACAGATAGCCATGCACGGACGGTTCCAATAGCTTCCACACTACCATACAGTATTATATTGTACGTAACTGATAAATATCTGCTTTCGATATGCGATCTATTATATTCATATCGATGAAGTTTTTACGAAGCGGTATCAGATATCGGAATGAGTGAGACGCTTACGTCTTAATATATTAAAATCTGGTTAGAGTAAATCATTATCTTTAATCCAGTATTAAATTGGGTATTAAAGTCTCCTAAAACACGAATGCGAGGAATGAATTAACTTTATTTCTGAATATTTTATTGATTTTTCTTAAATGTCTTCAGAATAACTGCGAATTTCATAGAGATCTAGGAAAAGTAGGTAAGCAAATAATGATTAGAAATTTGGGTGTTATTTTCATTGTAGGAGATATCTATACCTATATATATATATTTTTTTTTTTTTTTTTACATTAAAGGAATATGGTTACAGTCCACTCTTATGACTTTTTGATACCCTGTTTTGAGTTATATAGAAGGTTTTAAAAATAAGTTTCACATGGCGTTTAAACATTTTACAAACCAATACTGGATGGGTTGTGGGTCTCCAGGAGTAAATACTGTTCAGATTTCTTGATCAGTTAAATTACATTGAGCTACTATAACTTTCAGCCACAGTCGCTAAACATTAGATTCTCACCTTCGTCAACTTCGTTGCAAAGGTTATGTTTTTGATAGGCATGTGTTGATTTATTTTTGTATGTTTGTTTGTTAGGTGTTCGCATTACTCAAAAACTATTTGACAGAGTCTCGTCAAACTCGGTGGGATGATTGGTCATGACCCAAGGACAATTTTGTTGATTTTGCGAGTGGATAGGTCAAAGGTCAATGTAAAGAAAAGGTTAAGAACGTCTTTTTGCAATATCGTGGTGAATTTTTATCTGATTTGCATGAAACTACTGCCAAAAATGTACAAGATTCAATTGCCCATCTTGTCATGTGTCGTTGGCGAAGGTATGTGCTCTACCAAATGCCCGTTCTAGTTTCTTTATATAATGCTGTTTCGTTTTGTAGCAATCATGAATATAGAATGAAAACTCTATATTTAAGAATTGCTGTTCAAGCAATAAAATCTTTGTTATAAGCTGGTGAAGGTTTCCACATATTCAATCATTTCAGGTCAGGTACTGTATATTTTTGTTACATAATTAAATGAAAAAATTTGTATTTTTTAAGAAAATGCTTTAAGTTTTAATAACTTCAAGTTTTTAAGTATTATGAAATACGGGTAGCATAACTCTTGATAAATCATTTATTTTTTAAAGATTAATTTATTAAAAGCTGTTTTTTGTAAATGTGGAGGTTGATGTGAATTTAAAGTTTAAATTTTTCGCTTCAATCTCCTGGAAATTTTGAGCTTCTGTTTTTGTCTTCTAAAATTGTAGTTCATATATCTTGGAGTTCTGGTAAAAGAAATATTACGAAAATTAGTTACCAGACTGCGATGTCATCGGACTGCAATGTCCCAGTAATTTGTAAAGTTAGCTCTTATGAAACTGCCGCTGAAACCTTTCATGGTTAGTTTTCTGTAAAGAAATGTAACTTTGATGATACATTCAAATATTTAGATTGGTAAATCTTAACAGAGTTCTAAGGCCTTAGTTCAAGAATTCTTGCAAATGTGATGTCATCAACTTTTCATTATTTGATTCTTTCAATTCCAGATTATTGGCCAAATGTGCTGAATTAAAATGTACTCGATACATAGGATCTTAATGATTCTTGATAAATCGTAAGTTTATCTCTAGGACATTTTTTTTTCTCAAGTTTTGCCATTAAAATAGTAGTGGAATTAACTAGATTCGCATTATTAGAGTATTATTTTTACTCTGCATTGCAATTAGCTATATCATTGTTGCTCTGTATTGCAACATAGTTTTACAATTTGTTAAATCCATATTACCCTGTATTGCAACAACGTTGCTCTGCATTGAAACAACGTTGCTCTGCATTGCAACAACGTTGCTCTGTATGGCAACACTGGTGCTCTGTATGGCAACACGGTTGTTAAATTGGTCTATTTAAAGGGTTTGTAAACATGTAGCAGTCATTATGCCGTATCTTCAGTTTGCATTAAATATTGTAAACCCTTCTTAAAGATATAAAGGTTGCTCATGAATGGCCGAGGCAAGGGACAAGATAATACCCTAGATACAGAATAATGCCCAAGAAACTAACCAAATATACATATGATCATCACCCAAGGCCCCTCTCAATCAAACTAAGACCAGGGAGGGCTAGAGCATGGCTGCTGATGATCGAGAAGGTAAACCTATAGGCTCCCTAGCTCACAAGGATCGTGTGCTTGCAGACACTGCTAAAATCTATAGAGTCTGAGTTGGTCTCTAACTCCCGTCCAACAGATTGCCATGTAGGGACGGTTCCAAGAGCTTCCGCACTTTTATACAAAATTGTATTTTTCGTAACTGATAAATATCCGCTTTCGATATTCGATCTAATGGAAAGTTCATCTTGCGAAGCAATATCAGGTATCGGAATGAGTGAGAAGCTTAGGTCTTAATATATTAAAATCTGGTTGGAGTAAATCATTATTTTCAATCCAGTATTGAATTTGGTATTTAAGTCTCTTAAAACAAGAATGCGAGGAATAGATTAAATTTATTCCTGAGTATTTAATCATTTTTTTTTTCTTAATTGTCTTCAGAATATATGCGAATTTCATCGTGATCCAGGAAAACTAGGTAAGCAAATAATGCTTAGAAATTTTGGTGTTAAGATTTTCATTATAGGAGATACCTATACCTATAGCTTTTTTTCACATTAAAGAAATACGCCTTCATTGCACTCTTAGGACTCTTGATACTGTATTTAAGATATGTAGGAGGTTCTATAAATTAAGTTTCACATGGCCTTAAACATTTTACAAACCATTACTGGATTGTTTGGGTGTCTCCAGGAGTATATACTATTTAGATTTCATGATCAGTTAAATTAAATTGAGATACTATAGCTTTCAAGCACAGTCGCTAAACATTTAGATTTTTACCTTCGGCAGCTTCGTTGCGAAGGTTATGTTTTGATAGTCATATATTGATTTATTTTTGTATGTTTGTTTGTTAGATATTCGCATAACTTAATTTGGCCGAATCTCACGAAATTTGGTGGGATGATTGGCCATGATTCAAGGACAATTTTATTGATTTTGCGAGTGGATAGGTCAAAGGTCAAGGTAACAAAAAGGTCAAGAACGTCTTTTTGCAATATCGTGGTGAATTTTTATCCGATTTGCATGAAACTACTGCCAAAATGTGCACGATTCCATTGCCTATCTTGTCATGTGGCGTTGGCGAAGGTATGCGCTCTACTAAATGCCCATTCTAGTTTCTTTATATAATGCTGTTCTGTTTTGTAGAAATCATGAATATATAATGAAAACTCTATATTTAGGAATTGCTGTTCAAGCAATAAAATCTTTATATTTTTACGCTGGTGTAGGTATTCACATATTCAATCATTCCAGGTCAGGTACCGCATATTTTTGTTACATAATTCAGTGACGAAAAAAATTAGTATATATAAAAAAAAGCTATAAGTTTTGATAACTTCAGTTTTTAAGTATCATGTAATACGGGTAGCATAACTCAGGATAAATCATTTTTTTTTAAAGATTAATTTTTTAAAAGCTGTTTTTTTGAAATGCCGAGGTTGATGTGATTTTAAAGTTTAAAGTTTTTCGCATCAATTTCCTGGAAATTTTAAGCTTCCGTTTTTGTCTTTTAAATTTGTAGTTCATACGGCTTAGGGTTCCGGGAAAAGAAAAATTACGAAAATTAGTTACCAGACTGCAATGTCACCAGACTGCAATGTCGCAGTAATTTGTAAAGTTAGCTCTTATGAAACTGCTGCTGAAATGTTTCATGGTTAGTTTTCTGTAAAGAAATTTAACTTAAATGATAGACATTCAAATATTTAGATCGGTAAATCTTAACAGAATTCTAAGGCATTAATTTAAAAGTTCTTGCAAATGTGGTGTTATCAACTTTCATTATTTAATGCTTTCATTGAATTAGAATATAATCGATACATAGAGAGCTTGGATCCTGATAATTTTTAATGAATTGTAAATTCATCTCTAGGTCATTTTTTCCAGTTTTGCAATTAAAATAGTAATGAAATTAACTAAATTCCTATTGTTAGGATAGTAATTTTTACTCTGCATTGCAATCTGGTATGTCATTGTTGCTCTATATTGCAACAGTGTTGCTCTATATTGCAACAGTGTTGCTCTGTATTGCAACAGTGTTGCTCTGTATTGCAACAGTGTTGCTCTGCATTGCAACAGTGTTGCTCTGCATTGCAACAGTGTTGCTCTGCATTGCAACAGCGTTGCTCTGCATTGCAACAGCGTTGCTCTGCATTGCAACAGCGTTGCTCTGCATTGCAACAGCGTTGCTCTGCATTGCAATAGCGTTGCCCTGCATTGCAATAGCGTTGCCCTGCATTGCAATAGCGTTGCCCTTCATTGCAATAGCGTTGCCCTGCATTGCAATAGCGTTGCCCTGCATTGCAATAGCGTTGCCCTGCATTGCAATAGCGTTGCCCTGCATTGCAATAGCGTTGCCCTGCATTGCAATAGCGTTGCCCTGCATTGCAACACTTTCTCTGTATTGCAATGCTTAGATATGGTACAAAATACTAAAACACCACAAATGATTGCTGTAATTTAGCAAATAACTTCTTCATGAATCAAAGATTGATATTTTTGTTTTTACAACTTTGACTATGGTGTAAATTATTCTTCATAATTAGCTAATAGAAAACGTGAGCAGACAAAACTTGCATATTAACTAATGCAGTTATACATAATTGGATATTAAAATGTGATACTGGACGACACGTAAACTGCCTCTCCTATAATTTAAATTTTAGCAGAAGCTTAAACTGGTAGTTTACCTTTATCGTTAAACTTCATTAGGTTTTGTAATAACAGCAGGTTTAAACGGATTATTTAAAATCATGCTCACTTAAGTTCTTGGACACGATAAAACTGCGGATTTTTAATACTGATATTGTATAGCTTAGCTTAATATCTGAAAGTTTTCTAATCCCCAGTTATTTTTTTAAGTTTCTTACTGGCCTTGACTTTGAAAATCCTTATTCATTTTCTCAATATTTCTTTCCTATATGTTTTAGTCTTAATCTTATTCTTTTAACAATCGGTATTCTCGATAGTGTGTAAACAGCTTTAATGTTAACTTTATAATTTTCATTTTCAGTTTACTACTTAAGCTTAGATTTAAATAAGATTGACAGTGATACTCTGTCTTTATAAGGGGTAAACTCTAGTTTTAAGCCTTGGCACAATTTGACAGATTATGTTGTGTAGGAGACGGATTTAGAGGTATGATGTGAAAGGGTATGTAAGAGTGCTATGTAGACAGGTTTAAGGGTGTGTTATGAGAGATGTAAGGGTGTTATGTAGGGGACGGATTTAAGGGTGTAATGCAGTATATGTAAGGGTGTGATTTGGTGGGGGGGGAGGGGGGAGTATTGGTGTCTTTTAGTGGGGGAAGGTTTAGGAGTGTGATGCAGTGAGGGATTTAAGGGTATGATGAAGGGGGTTGAATGATGTATAGGTGTGATTTAGGGGGAGATTTAAGGGTGTGATTTAGGGAGGGATATAAGGGTGTGATTTAGGAGTGAGTGTGAGATTTGAGGGTGGGTTTTAGTGAGAGATTTGAGGGTGGGTTTTAGTGAGAGATTTGAGGGTGGGTTTTAGTGAGAGATTTAAGGGTGGGTTTTAATGAGAGATTTAAGGGTGGGTTTTAGTGAGAGATTTAAGGGTGGGTTTTAGTGAGAGATTTAAGGGTGGGTTTTAGTGAGAGATTTAAGGGTGGGTTTTAGTGTGAGATTTGAGGGTGTGATTTACTGAGATTTACTGTGAGATTTAAGAGTGATGCAGCGAGGGATTGTAGGGGTTGGATGATGCAAGAGTGTGATGTGGCAGGAGATTTAAGGGTGTGATTTAGGGAGTGATTTACGGGTGTGATTTAGGGAGTGATTTACGGGTGTGATTTAGGGAGTGATTTACGGGTGTGATTTAGGGGGAGATTTAAGGGTGTGATTTAGGGGGAGATTTAAGGGTGTGATTTAGGGGGAGATTTAAGGGTGTGATTTAGGGGGAGATTTAAGGGTGTGATTTAGGGGGAGATTTAAGGGTGTGATTTAGGGGGAGATTTAAGGGTGTGATTTAGGGGGAGATTTAAGGGTGTGATTTAGGGAGAGATTTAAGGGTGTGATTTAGGGGGAGATTTAAGGGTGTGATTTAGGGGGAGATTTAAGGGTGTGATTCGGGGGGAGATTAAAGGGTGTAATTTAGTAAAAGATTTAATTGTGTGATTTAGTGGAAGATTAAATTGTGTGATTCAGTGAGAGATCTAAGGATGTGATTTAGTGAGATCTAAGGGTGTGATTTAGGGGGAGATTTAGGGTGTTATTTAGGGGGAGATTCAGGGTGTTATTTAGGGGGAGATTTAAGGGTGCGACTTAGGGAGAGATTTAAAGTTTTGATTTAAAGAGAGATCTAAGGATATGATTTAGTGAGATTTAAGGGTGTGATTTAGGGGGAGATTTAGGGCGTTATTTAGGGGGAGATTCAGGGTGTTATTTAGTGGGAGATTTAAGGGTGTGACTTAGGGAGAGATTTAAAGTTTTGATTTAAAGAGAGATTTATGGGTGTGATTTAGAGAGATTTACGGGTGTGATTTAGAGAGATTAATGGGTGTGATTTAGAGAGATTTAAGAGTGTGATGTAGAGAGATTTAAGATTGTGATTTAGAGAGGTTTAAGAGTGTGAATTAGGGGGATATTTAAGGGTGTGCACCATTTAAGAGTGTGATTTAGGGAGAGATTTAAGAGTGTGATTTAGGGAGAGATTTAAGAGTGTGATTTAGGGAGAGATTTAAGAGTGTGATTTAGGGAGAGATTTAAGAGTGTGATTTAGGGAGAGATTTAAGAGTGTGATTTAGGGAGAGATTTAAGAGTGTGATTTAGGGAGAGATTTAAGAGTGTGATTTAGGGAGGGATTTAAGAGTGTGATTTAGGGAGAGATTTAAGACTGTGATTTGGGAAAAGTTTTAAGACTGTGATTTAGGGGCGTGATTTAGGGAGAGATTTAAGGGCGTGATTTAGGGAGAGATTTAAGGGCGTGATTTAGGGAGAGATTTAAGGGCGTGATTTAGGGAGAGATTTAAGGGCGTGATTTAGGTAAGAGATTTTAGTGTGATTTAGGGAGAGATTTTAGTGTGATTTAGGGAGAGATTTTAGTGTGATTTAGGGAGAGATTTAAGGGCGTGATATAGGGGTAGATTCAAGGATATAATTTAGGGGGAGATTCAAGGATATAATTTAGGGGGAGATTCAAGGATATAATTTAGGGGGAGATTCAAGGATATAATGTAGGGGAGGTTTAATGGATATAATTTAGGGGGAAATTTAAGGATATAATTTAGGGGGAGATTTAAGGATGTGATGTAATGGTGGGCGTATAACCCTAAAAACAAATCTTGTTTAAATTTAGAATTTTATACATCACAAAAATCACGAGATATATTGAAGACCTAGGAATTGACTATCAATATGTAATTAGCCCTAAATTAGATTCGTGAATCCATACAATATTTATGGATGTTTAAATAATTGAGGCTGCTACTCTTAAATCTGGGTTATGCGTTGCTCGCGCTCTCTCTCTCTCTCTCTCTCTCTCTCTCTCTCTCTCTCTCTCTCTCTCTCTCTCTCTCTCTCTCTCTCACTTGTACAAATTAGATGTTTTGATAACTTTCTCAGAGTATTGCCATTTGGATCTCTCTCTCTCTCTCTCTCTCTCTCTCTCTCTCTCTCTCTCTCTCTCACATTTTTTCAGATAAGAAATCGCGCTACCTTCTCCTGCAGAATATTATCATTTTGATGATTTCCAGTTTCCATTAACAACTAGATTCTGTCTGTAAAACTGTATAAAAACTGGCCTCTTTAACTACTATTACTATTTATTAATTAATTTTTTTTTTTTTGGAGGTGGTTGATCTGTGGGGTTAACCTGTATGGAACTTAAACTAATTCCTCTTTGGTAAACCCTTTAGATGAATATTGCTTTGGATGTTACGATATTATTCATTTTGTCTCATAGGCCGAAAAGTCCTAAATAGTTTGCAGTCAAACTCAGAGTTCCTTCAGGGTATATGTTCTAACGTTGGCTTTGCTCAAGTTTTTAAGGCAGTGTCCTTTTTGTCAGGTGAGTATTTCTTCTCTTGACTTCTGATTCTTTCTGTTTTCTTAGAACTTAAGATATAAAATATCCTATAAATAGAACTTTTGTTCTTGGAGAAATCTGAAGTGTCGGGGATAAGTATATTTACCTTGTTTAGTTTCTTCTACAAATTTGTAATTTGTTTTCCATGGAGTTTCATATTTTAAGATTTTTAGTTTTTAATTTTGTTTTATTTCAAAATCTTTAATAACTTCTAAACCCAAATTCCTCGTAAGTGGAGTTTCTTTTTTGAAATTTTCAAATTTTCATTTTATTTCGATGGTTTTTGAATAACTTCAGCTTTGTTTTTAATTTTGCTGGATGTTTAGTCTTTAAATAACTTTTTCTTGCCAAAAATGCCAGTCTGTGTATCAGGATGTTTTATCCCTAGTTGGTTTATTCACTTTGATATGAAAGTTAAAAACTCGTTAAATATTTACAGATACTGGTACAGTTGTCTTGGTTTTATGATAAAGTAATTACAGATACTGGTACAGGTGTCTTGGTTTTATGATAAAGTAATTACAGATACTGGTACAGGTGTCTTGGTTTTATGATAAAGTAATGACAGATACTGGTACATGTGTCTTGGTTTTATGATAAAGTAATGACAGATACTGGTACACGAGTCTTGGTTTTATGATAAAGTAATGACAGATACTGGTACAGGTGTCTTGGTTTTATGATTAAGTAAGAGTGTCTTTGAAGTATCTTTTTAAACTTCTTTTAAATACTACCTTTTTACCTTTTTAGTGAACCTTTCTTTAATTTACCTGATCTTCCATATAATTTTAAATCTATCTTACTAGTTCGCTAAGAAAGCTTCATTAAGATATTGTATATATACCACTTTTTTAAATTGTAAAGACAGTTTTACTTAAAGAATTTCCTTATCTATACTAGCTTTTAAAATATGAAATTTTGACTTTAAAAATTTACTTCTTGAATGGCTACACCGATCAAAAACTTGCGCAGGACTTCATAAGAGGAGGAATTTTAAGTTCTACTCTAAATTTGAAGCTAGAATCCTCCTCGGAAAATTCTGATTGCTCAAATCTTCACGTACAAACTTAAAAGATCTCGGCTTATATTTTTTATAAGTATTTACTTGCTCAATGGAGAGACAGCAACTTAAATCTGTATAAGCTTATTCTTGCTCAGTTTTTTAAATTATAAATAAACGCCAGTTCCTTCCCTTTTCATGTATCATTCATGTACCTCTTTTTAAAACAATGCCTGTGGTATCTTTTTATATTTTTAGTAATGATTATACTTCTACGTTTCCTTCGGTATTTTCCGTAGGGATCACCCCCTCCCCACCCTCACAATTCCACTTTTAATAATCAGTGGCTTTCCTTGTCCCCACCCACGAACATACGGTATGAATTGAATCTTTAAAATCCATTAGACACTCTTCATACAAAATTCAATCAGCATTTTGAAACGGGTTAGTCCTATGAAAATGACATTCCTTGCACCTCGCTTTGCTCACTAAATGTTAACATCCCTCTGAATCACTGGTGCGTTTTCTTCCTGACTTTTTACTATATCTGCGGTCTCGTTTCCATTCTTCTATCTAGCTTTCTAACTTCTCTACTTGACTTAAGTTATGCAACAGCGGGCTTTAACCATTTTTTTTGCATCTGGTGAGTGATTGTTCATTTAGGCCCCAGTGAAGGGTCTTAGAGCATAAACTGCATAAATTAAGTAAAACTAAAGAAAATAGATAAACCAATGAAGAACCACAAATATTATGGCCAAATCGAATGGATCAATTATTGTAGAGCCTCATTTACTATCTGGTACTTTATTCAAAGAGAAGGTTTAAGGAATTGAGGTTCAAGAAATACACACTAATTTTCAGCAAGTTTTAACCATAAAATAACTTCATCATCACCTCCTCCTTCAACTATTGACGCATAGGGCCCCGGTTAGATTTCGCCAGTCGTCTCTATCTTGAGCTTTTAAATCAATACTTCTCCACTCATAATCTCTTGCTTCACGCATCATAGTCCTCAGACATGTAGGCCTGGGTCTTCCAACTCTTCCTGTGCCTTGTTGAGCCCAGTTGAAAGTTTGGTGAACTAACTCTACCCCTCCCATTATCTCATTCACATATGACACCTGTGTAATCTCTTATAGTTTCATTTCTAACACTGTCCTGTCATTCAACTCCCAATATTCATCTGAGGGCTATGTTCTCAAATCTACAAAATCTGTTTGGTATTGTTTCATTGTCATACCACGACTCGGTAATCCCGATCTCTCTAAACTGATATGTATAATATATTATTACTAGCTCTTGAATGAGCATCATGTGATAATGTCACCAATAATCTTCTCTTTATAACTAATCCTTTATGGTAACTAACTTGATCTAAATCTTCAAAATTCAATGTCGCATTGATATGTTAGAATCGGGTTGCTGAACCCTTTTGATTAGTTATTAAGACAAAATATAAGATTTAGTTTGTATTAAAGAAATGCCTTTCACACCAATGGTATGATAGCTGCGAATTTTACTTCTGTAAATATTTAAGTTCTAATCATTACCATGTATTTCTAGTGTTTCATCATTCAAGATTATGGTAGTATAAATGCTACGCTAGCTATATCTAAGCAATCTTTGTTGTTTTAAACAGTTTACTGATATCAATTTTATAAAAATGTACTTGCGATTTTTTTAGTTATTAAACTATAATTCAAGTATCAAGAAAGTCTATGAAAGCAGAGGAAGGGATTTACCAATTCCTTAGAGACTGGACAATGCCTTCAAGACATGATCAGTGCCCAAGGCTCTCTCGATTAAGCTAGGCCCAGGGAGGCCCAGGGAGGACCAGGCAATGCCTGCTGATGACAGTTTCTCCAACTCTCGTCTAACATTGCCAAACAGGGATGTTTTCTCTAGGCATTCTCAATTCGGTCTCTATTTTGAAATATTTTTCTTTAATAGATATTTCCCCTTTTCAGTACTGCAGTTAATTTGTAAGAAATTTTCCTTCAATATAGACCTGTATATGAAACTTTCTAAATAGATGGCATCGATTATTCTACTGATTACTTTCATCAGTTGTCATGCTTCCTTTCATCAAATTGTCTTGCTTTCTTTCTTCCATCCTGCTGAAAATCCTTTCAAGTTCTGCTTAATAGTGAAATTGTTTAGGACTCCCCAAGTTGCACATACTCGTTAAAAATGTCTTTCCAAGCTGCAGCACTTGTCATTTGGACCGAATTCTTAAATCCAACCCAATACAATTAGGAGATTTTCAGATTACAAATTTAAGATTCTATTTATTATGATCCGTGGATTAGTTTTATGCAAAGAATATAACAAACATATTTTAGGATTCTTAACCCTTTTCCTTACGTCAATGTTATAAAAATTCGATTTATACAGTTCATTCAGTTATATTATTTTGCTAGAACTTTCATAGCATAACTGATATTTCAGTTTATGCTGAGCTTTTTTATTACTGTAATTTCTCATCCTCATCCTACTTTATTTTTCCTTCAGAAGAATATGGTCATTCTCTTTTCACCATTATGGCTATGAGCTTTATCCTGATGATGCCCTTTATCCTGATGATGACTTTTATCTTGGAGAAAATTAATTTCCCCAAGTAACCATATTGGCAGGTAGGGGTGTTAGTACACATCACAGTGTACTGTAGACATTGCTTAAGTCTGTGTAGCTTATCTTTGTCCCATGGGTGCTTATTAAGGCTTTAAAGGGTGCTCATGAATTACAAAGTTAAAGGATAATGGCCTAGATACTGGCCTTAGACAGTATAGATACAGTCAGCCCTTGATATTCGTGCTGTTTTCCTCTCCTCGTAGCATTACACCTCATCTCTCACTGACTCTGCCTCACTCTAACGGAGTCGGCCTCGCTCTCACTTAGTCTCTCCTCGCTTGGACATATGCTCCAGTCCTCTTTGTTCAAGCATCACTTAGCCCTGGTGTACTTTGTCAACAGCATCTGAAGGTTCTGCAAAGAGGCAGAGGAAGGTCATGACTCTCAAGGAGAAGGTTTAAAGTCCTTGATAAGTGCAAGGAAGAGATGAAGTATGCAGCCGTTGGAAGACTTTTTGGCATTGATGATAGTTTCGTAAAGTACATTGAGAAAAAAAGCAAGATTTGAGATTTGTGCTGCCGTGGTTGCCAGTGCCCTACACAGTGAGAAGATTGTAACAGGGATTAGGGAAAAGGTCATTCTCCAATTGGAAAATTACCTTTTTCTGTGGATAGAGGATCGGCATTGCAAAGGAATTGCCAGTGACACTCTTGTCACCCGGGAAAAGTCCACATCTCTGCTCTACAATTTCACTCGGGATGAACATTAGCAGTCTGCCTGTCAAGACAACACATCCCCGCAAATGGCATTCCAAGCCACCAACGGATGGTTTAACAAGTTTGAATGGTGTTTTGCTTTAAAGAAGGGGAATCTGCCTGTGCAGACCATCGGGCAACTAAATCTTTGGTGGATGAGGTTCAGAACTTAATCGTGTAATAGGGGTACAAGTCGGAACAAATTTGGAACATGGATGAAATGGGTAAGTTTATGGATATTCATAAGTAAGCCTTAAAATTTTTGCTGCATACTAGTGTATGTGCACTTTATTGTAAATGTTGGTAACGTTTACCATTCATGTTAATTAGAATTATAACATAAATAATACGATATTGTAGTTTTACTTTAATTTAAAGAATTGTACTGAACATAACATTTCTTGTACATATGTGCTATTTTACTCTTTGATATGTTTGTTTAAGAAAAAGATGCCACAGAAGATTTTCATTGGCCAGAAGTAATGCAGCGCTCCCAGTTTTAAGGCAGCAAAGGACAGGTAGGTTAATTGTGTAATTTTTCTCCCATTTTCTTTAATTTACCTAAATGCATGTACAGCACAGTAATTTTTTTAGGATTCTTTGTCACTTGAAGAAAAATATTGCTGAAATTTACAGTATGAAATACTATATAGTAACCAAACCCCATTTTAGTAAATCTGTCTTTTCTGTATTCCCCGGGTGTATGTGGATTTTGTGTGGAAACTACGCATGATGCCTTCATTTATAAGTCGGCGAAGCCCCATGCACTTTAAAGCTGCAACATGAATTTGCCGCTGATTTACAGGATGTATAACAAGAAAGCGTGGAAAATAAGCAAGCTCTTCCTCAACTGTTTTGATGCTGTTCATCCTTAACAATGCTCCTGGACAACCATCCTCCTTCCAGGTAACGAAGACCATCCTAATGAGATGAAGGCAGCTGTGAAGCAGCTACACAGAATAATGTTCTCCCCCCTTCATGTGAAACTGCCATCACCACTTCCTTCTCCAACCACTAAAACTTGGCCACCACCACCTGTAACAACTGATTCGTCTGGATGTAACCCCTTCTCTGGCAAGCCCTCCTCCGGCAACCCCGTTGAAGCTCAGTGATGATGATGGCATAGACGATCCTCCTCCCTTTGCAGAATAAGATATTTTTCAGTAAATTTTCCATTTGTATAGGCCAGTTACTAGAGTTGTAAAAGTGAAATTATTGTAACTGAAATTCATGAAGAGTTAATGTACACATTGCCAGTAAATTTTTGTTTTTTTACGCAAGTTCCATTCATTGAGTATACCTGCCACAATTTCTTCTTGCTACATTAGATTGGTTTTCATATATTGGTACAGTATAGAAAAATATAACTGAAGTATTTTACTATGTTTATATTTTCGTGTATTTTTGTTTTCTTCTTTTTACAGCAGTGATGACAAATCTACATTGACCTTTCATGGCATGCAGTTCTGTCCTTCATCATATTTTCATTTGTAACTGCATGGTTTGTCCTCGTCCATCTCGCTAACTGTGCATCTTTGCGAAATATTTCCATGTAAGTTATGTCATAATTGAACATTCTTTATACAAATGTAGTTTTTACAGTACAGTATATACTGTACAAAATATTACATATTAAGTATGGTACATACTGTACGTGGACAGTATGCACTGTACGTAACCCAGAGTGATATGTGCTAATGAATGTATTTTTGATTAGAACATATTGTACATACTGTTATCAAGTACCTGTACAGTACCATACTGTATATATTACTGTATGTAGTGTATTTTATGTAGTTATTGCACTACTCATAGTACAAGCAGTCGCTACGGCAAGAATTGCATCGTGCTTTACAATAAGTTACTGGGTAGGACTTCATCCGTAAATAGTTAGTTGTGTTGAACTGTTGTTTTCTTTCGATTTTTTCATTTAGTAGGATAATCTTGTTACTGTATTTTCATTGTGGTAGGATAGATATTCTTACGAATACAGTAAAGCAATTGTTAACAGTAGTGTACTGTATACAAAATACCATACTTTACAGTTGGTACAGGCTATGTGAACGGTGAGTTGGAACGTTAACCTACCAAAAACAGCGATAACTTACCAGCTATATGTTGTTTTGGCCAATTAAGCTCTATTGTAGTGATATTACTGCACATATATTACCAATAATTTGCATTACTGTCAGCGAGGGTTGTAAGATAGGAGCAACAGTGTTTTGTTGTTACATTATTTATGTACAAGTGTGGCAGCGACTCTTGTTTTGTGTCGTTATGCGTACAGTACAGTTACTGAAGCATGTTTGTACTTGAATGCAATACTTAAACTGTGATAGAAATCACGTTAAAACAATTTAGTGCAGTACAGTGAGTTGCCTAGTGTGTTGGTCGACGCACATAGGCAACGGGCAGCGAGTTGGTAGGTTTTGAGTCTACTCGCATTAGGGCAGCAAGCATTCGCTGATTCTCATCTTATCGCCTGTCTCTGTTACCTAAGCCCAACGAATATGGAGGGCTGACTGTATGATCAGCTCCCAAGCCTCTTCTCCATCAAAGTAGGACCTGGGAAAGCCAGGCAGTGGTTGCTGATAATTTAGCAGATAGACTAAAGGGCTCCCCAAAAGTTGCCATCTCTAGGGCAAAATGATGATGAGGCTGCAGACACAACGAGAAACCTGTCTCTATCCCCCATCCATCCTCATTGCCAGTCAGGAACATTTCCCCCAACAGGCTACTACTGTACAAGCCTTGCTTTATACCCTTATAATTTATCTCTTCTAATTTATCTCTTCTTACCTACTGCCCTCGGTCTTGCTGCAAACCCTGCATGCATGCATGTATGTATGTATGTATGTATGTATGTATGTATGTATGTATGTCCCTTTAGCCTTGTTAATAGTTAATCTACTTTCATCCACCCCCACTCATCAGCTGCAACGTTCATTGAAATCGCTTGCCTTTGTAAAGATATGTTTCGATATGCTATTCAACAACATTTATTTTCCAAATCTCTCTCTCTCTCTCTCTCTCTCTCTCTCTCTCTCTCTCTCTCTCTCTCTCTCTCTCTCGATAGGCTTCTCCAAAGCTTTTTCCTGTACCATTCCATTAAAATTTGTTAGATTTGATTTCAGAGCTTTGGTATAGTACTTGGTCTCAATTTAGTTTTCACAAATGTTACCTTATTCATGAAATACTCCTGGCTATCACTTAATACTGACTAGTCTTTGCAAGTCATGATTCCTACTGGCTGCCTGACTTAAGTTCTTTTTTCATAAATCACTGGCTTTTTGAAAGTTGTATTACTTATTTTTGTTGTGAAATCGGCTCTTGCTTATAATTATAATAATTTGGTTATGAACCCTGATTATAATGCGTTACTTTATTCTTATTAAACCTTAAAATAGTGATTTATTGTTCTGGATTTTGTTCTGTGGATTTGGACCATATGTGACCTGGTAATTGTGTTTGAAGTTTTTTATTTGAGAAAGTAAGAGTCATGTAAAGGATATGAACAGGCTTTTATACACATTTTTAATATACTGTAAAGTTATGTTTTGTTATAGATTTTATATAATTGCAGATAACAACTTGAGGTTTTTTTTTTTATTTCATGGTATTTTTTTTTCCTTCTAACTGTAAATATATAGTTAGACACACTTTATCCTAAAGTTTATTAACTCGTAATTAGATATTAAATTTGATATTCAGAAGTTTTCATATTTTGAGCGTCTTAAATCCAGCAATTATTCTGATTTTTAGTTTTTATTTCAATACAGAATCCCGCCTTCAGGTATTCTCATAAAGTTGTTTAAACACCCCATATCCTTTATTTATAATCTTTCATTCCATTTACTAACGTTATCTTTAATCAGTCTAATGTAAACTTTGCACATACAATTTATATTTTTCGGGGGAATGGTTTTTATCATATTACTCATCAACTAAGTTGAATGTTCTTGCAACTCCAGAATATAAGTGTTCCGACCCCACTTTTTTTTTTCAATTGAAAAAAAATAATTTTCATAATTATTTTGATAGGCTCCATGCTAAAGAGCATTTTCAAGAGAGGACGATACCTAATGAAATCTAGGAGCTTTTGTATTATCCCATGGAATACAGAAATTTCTGAATATCATGAATAAATACATCACTCCATCCAGAGACCCAAACCAACACCAAACTTTTCATATTACAATAATTATAGATAACTCAAATTAGTCTTTTTACAAAATCATTTGCAATTTTTTTTTATTTTAAGTACTGCAAATTTTATTTTAAGTACTGCAAATTTCTTAAGTTATAAATGGATACTCATGGAGTAGTTAAAGATGATGATCTTGCTAGCGAAAGATGATGATCTTGCTAGCCCAGTTTGTCCTTTGGCTGCAACCATTTAATAGCCTCGTACGTCACCTTTGATCTCGCTTTCCTTGCAACTGGCTGGCCACTCCCTTGACTTGTACTAGATTGTGAAACTGCAGGGCTTATAGCCAGTTGCTAGTCGACGCTGAGTGACCCTATGGCCCAATATTCATATACCAACTACGTCCTTTGATCTGTGGTAATAGCCGAGAAGGGATTAAATTGATTTTGTTATATGAAATTTGTTACAGATGTTTAACCCATGGATTTTTGTTAGACCCATTTTGCTAAATTTTGATTAATTTGCCTAATTTTAGATATAAGAAATGCAAATTAACCCATGGTTTGTCGATAATCCCTTTTTCCAAGTTCTGTGTTGTAGTAAATTCTATGTAACCCTTAGATTATTGATAGACTGATCTTTGACAAATTTTCATTTAAAAAAATGCAATGCAACTTGGACCCATAATTTTCATGTAGACACTATTACCTTCAGCAGAATGTTATGTATTCTTGAGGTCATAATCTTAGCATTTTTTATTTTTTCTGTCAAACTACCTAACTCAAGTAGAATATATGTTATGTATTCCTGAGGTCATAATCTTAGCATTTTTTATTTTTTCTGTCAAACTACTTAACTCAAGTAAAATATATGTTATGTATTCCTGAGGTCATAATCTTAGCATTTTTTATTTTTTCTGTCAAACTACCTAACTCAAGTAGAATATATGTTATGTATTCCTGAGGTCATAATCTTAGCATTTTTTATTTTTTCTGTCAAACTACCTAACTCGAGTAGAATATATGTTATGTATTCCTGAGGCCATAATCTTAGCATTTTTTATTTTTTTCTGTCAAACTACCTAACTCAAGTAGAATATATGTTATGTATTCCTGAGGCCATAATCTTAGCATTTTTTATTTTTTTCTGTCAAACTACCTAACTCAAGTAGAATATATGTTAAGTATTCCTGAGGTCATAATCTTAGCCTTTTTTTTTCTGTCAAACTACCTAACACAAGCAGAATATGTTATGTATTCTTGAGGTCATAATCTTAGCATTTTTTTTTTCTGTCAAACCACCTAACCCATTTCATTAAAATGAACTATTGTAGAATATCTGGTTCAGTTGGTTTTGCACATTTTCATTAGATTTTACTAATGTGAAATTTGTAAAAAAAAAATTTATTTTTTAATGTTTTCATATTTACCTGTATAAATAAGTATAAACTAAGTCTCCTGATTACAGGTAAGTAGATGACATGCAAAAAATGCACCCATTCACTTTTGTGGTATTATCTACATTTACGTATGGCATGAGATTGTGCACGTCTTAAATTTTCAACATCCATGGCGTTATTTACATGTAGGTAAAACCTGAAAATGTGAACGCATTCAGTTTTCCACTTGAATCATTTCTCCGCTTAAAACTTTTTATACTCTAACGAATTTTTTTACATTAGGGAAAAAAGGAGCAACGATTTTTGGAAAAATTATGAAACTAAGATCTCTGATTTGTGAAACGATTTTGCCTTCCTTATATGCAAGAGTTGCGTGTTGGTTTTAGTATAGAGCTTTTAACATTGAAGTTAATTTTGATGTTTTCGTAAGTTATTTTGACTGGTGGTGTCAAATTAAGAAAAATCTTGTTTGATACTTTTAATTCCATTACCGCTGTGTTTTTTTTTTTCTTTGTATGTGTTGTGGTAGGAACATGTTAATAAATATGAGAAGATTAGCTCTTAACCACTGATGAATCGAACGATTGTAATATATAAAAAATTGCTTTGCAGCCACAGTGTAGGGAAACTATTGCTTTAATGCAGTATTTTTTTTTTTTATTATTTACTGAAAAGAGCCAATTTTAACAACTTCTTCACTTTAGCACGGTCTTATTTCATTAGGATATGATATCTAACCTCGTTCTTCTCGTAATTTTTAATATCCTTAATTGCTTATTATTTTTGCTCTACAAAGGAAATGGGAGTTTTACTTAAAGTTTTATTTCAAGCTACATGCTCAAACATACTCGGGGGAAATTGATCAGTGCTAAAAGAAATATGTGAGCCTTGAAGATTGTAAAAGTTATGGATGTAAAATAATTCGTATGCATGGATTAAATTAAACTAATTACGATATAGTAATTCTAGTATAGAGCGTAAAAGGATGTGTTAATTTATTTCGGTGCCTTCCATGTGCGTTTGTATTGTTTGTCTTTCAGGAATGTGAAGATGCTATGTAAAGATCTCAAATCAAGTAGAGCATCTCTAAATGCTTTTTTTATGTTGCCTATATAAATGTCTCTTTAATGTTTAATATGTTGAGTTGAGAACGTTGAAAGTCCACTCACCTCCAAAAAAAAAATAAAGAAATAAAAATAAAGTAAGGCAGATACATTGAGAAGGAATTCAAGCTTATTGTACAATGTTCTATCCTATTTCAAAATGAAAAGTGAAAATGTTATCCTACTTTATAGCAAGGTCTGATTATTAGTGGACACGATGCAACATTGTGTTTTCACGCTTTTTTTTTTACAATGTTTATATTCTTTGTCTTCCAAGGAAATGGAAACAATGTTCTAAACAAATGCGTTAATTAATATTATTACCACCTATGCAACCGTGCACGTATTCATTTTTTACTTGGGCCATTTCCTTGCATAAAATCTCTCCAACATCTTAATTTATTCTCTACTACCGATGCAATAAATTCAATTTGTCTTCCAGGTATTCCACGAGAATTCTACCCGAAAAGGAAAAGAGAGATTGCTATCATTAAAAAAAATAAATACTCGGCAGCTTCATTGCACAGGAATTTTAGCTCGCATGGCAGCATTTGATATGTCCTGCTAAAAAGAAAATTGAACAACTCTACTTAAGCACTGTTTTGGTTGATGAGGGCATGTATAGAGGAGTTTCTTCTAGCCTTTGCCAATATATTTGGTATCTAAGGAACGTGGTTCAAGGTAAGTATGTGTCATTCACTTACGCACGTATCAAGTTTTTGAAATGGGTCATTTGAAATGTTTTCATTAGACATTTGTTTACTCTTTCTGTATTAGATGTTTCCATTAAACATTTGTTTACTCTTTCTGTATTTAATGTTTTCATTAAGCAATTTTTTCATATTTCAATGTTTTTATCACGCAATTTTTTTTCTGATTTTAATGGTTTTTATTAAAGCATTTTTTTCTGATTTCAATGTTTTTATTAAGCAATTTTTTCTGATTTCAATGTTTTTATTAAGCAGTTTTTCTGATTTCAATGTTTTATTAAGCAGTTTTTCTGATTTCAATGTTTTATTAAGCCTTTTTTCTGATTTCAATGTTTTATTAAGCCTTTTTTCTGATTTCAATGTTTTATTAAGCCTTTTTTCTGATTTCAATGTTTTATTAAGCCTTTTTTCTGATTTCAATGTTTTTATTAAGCCTTTTTTTCTGATTTCAATGTTTTTATTAAGATTTTTTTATTTCAGTACTTTCATTAAGCATTTTTCTATTTCAGTACTTTCATTAATCATTTTTTTATTTCGGTATTTTCATTAATAATTTTTTTATTTCAGTACTTTCATTAATCATTTTTTTATTTCAGTGCTTTCTTTAAGCATTTTTTTATTTAAGTGCTATCATCAAGCATTTTTTTTTTATTTCAGTGCTTTCATTAATAATTTTTTTATTTCAGTGCTTTCATCGAGCATTTTTTTTTTATTTCAGTGCTTTCATTAAGCATTTTTTGTTTGTTTCGGTGGTTTCATTAAGAATTTTTTTTCTGAATTTAATGTTTTCATTAAGCAATCTTTTTTGTTACATTTTGGTGATTTCATTAAGCTTTTTTATTTATTTCGGTGCTTTCATTAAGCTTTTTCTTTATTCCAGTGTTTTATTGAGCTTTTTCTCTTTTTTTGGTGCTTTCATTAAGCTTTTTTTCGTTTCATTGCTTCCATTAAGCTTTTTTCTGATTTCAGTGCTTTCATTAAGTATTTTTTCTGAATTTAGTGCTTTCATTAAGCATTGTTCCTGATTTTCGTGCTTTCATTAAGCACTGTTCCTGATTTTGGTGCTTTCATTAAGCATTGTTCCTGATTTTGGTGCTTTCATTAGGCATTGTTCCTGATTTTGGTGCTTTCATTAGGCATTGTTCCTGATTTTGGTGCTTTCATTAAGCATTGTTCCTGATTTTGGTGCTTTCATTAAGCATTGTTCCTGATTTTGGTGCTTTCATTAAGCATTGTTCCTGATTTTGGTGCTTTCATTAAGCATTGTTCCTGATTTTGGTGCTTTCATTAAGCATTGTTCCTGATTTTGGTGCTTTCATTAAGCATTGTTCCTGATTTTGGTGCTTTCATTAAGCATTGTTCCTGATTTAGGTGCTTTCATTAAGCATTGTTCCTGATTTAGGTGCTTTCATTAAGCATTGTTCCTAATTTAGGTGCTTTCATTAAGCATTGTTCCTAATTTAGGTGCTTTCATTAAGCATTGTTCCTGATTTAGGTGCTTTCATTAAGCATTGTTCCTGATTTAGGTGCTTTCATTAAGCATTGTTCCTGATTTAGGTGCTTTCATTAAGCATTGTTCCTGATTTAGGTGCTTTCATTAAGCATTGTTCCTGATTTTTGTGCTTTCATTTAGCATTGTTCCTGATTTTGGTGCTTTCATTAAAAATTTTTTCTGATTTCGGTGCATTCATTAAGCATTTTTTCAGATTTCGGTGCTTTCATTAAGCATTTTTTTCTGATTTCGGTACTCTCGTTAAGCATTGGGACAAATCTTGGTACTACATTTTAAGCATTTTTAGATTTAAGTCTTGCTAGAATACTGTGAGCTTAACAAAAAGATAGTTTTGTATATTAATAAAATTACTAGAAATCATTGCAGAAATTCACAAGTACTGTAAGTTAATTACCATCAATTTAAATTACATTTAAACTGCGTAATTATTACATTTAACTAATTGTAACATAATGATTATCCTACTACCAATGCAGTATGTTATTTTTGTCTTCATCTTTCAGGTGCTGCGGTGAGAATAAGATATTTGATGACTCTAACAACATGCAAGCATAGTTATTGCTACAAAAGAAAACCAATACAGCAACTACAGCGTCGAGGAACAATACTTTCAATGCAGAATTTTGTATTATGCACTACAAGAGGATAAATTAAAGAGTTATTCACTTCGGCTCGGACTTTGTTCAGTAGTAATCAATATCTCTTCTCGACTTTGTCAATATTCCCAATTTCTAAAGATTTCTTTATCAGGCAAGAAACTGGGAACCTTGGTCTAGGTAAGTGTGAGACACATGAATGCGCTCGTATAAAGTTTTTATTTTGTCCTATTTCCATGTAGAAAACGATTTACTTTACAAAGTTTGTTTACAAAGTTTTATTCAATATATGAAAAGAGAAACTAAAACTCTTTAGAAAGTTAGCAGTTCTAGAAGAAAGTAAACGGTGATCCGGAAATATTGTAAATATGTATAACCCCATTTTTTTTTAATCTTAATTACAATATAGCGATTGAGCCTTCAACAAAAATGTTAATTCAGTTCAGTGCTTCCATAAAGTATTTCCAATGATTTCAGTGTTTTCATTAAGTATTTTTATTTCGGTGATTTCATGAGGGATTTGTCGGATTTAAAATTTTTTCTTTAAGCATTTTTTAGATTTCAGTGCTTTCAAAAAGCATTTGTTAGATTTCAGTGCTTTCAAAACGAATTTTTACAGATATCAGTGCTTTCAAAAAGTATTTTTACAGATTTCTGTGCTTTTGAGAGTCCTTTTTTACAGATTTCAGTGCTTTCAAAAAGTATTTTTACAGATTTCAGTGCTTTTGAGAGTCCTTTTTTACAGATTTCAGTGCTTTCAAAAAGTATTTTTTACAGATTTCAGTGCTTTCAAAAAGTATTTTTACAGTTTCAGTGCTTTTAAAAAGCATTTTTTACAGATTTCATTGCTTTCAAAAAGCCTTTTTTACAGATTTCATTGCTTTCATAAAGCATTTTTACAGATTTCAGTGCTTTCAAGAAACAATTTTACAGATTTCAGTGCTTTCAAAAAGTATTTTTACAGATTTCAGTGCTTTCAAAAAGTATTTTTACAGATTTCAGTGCTTTCAAAAAGTTTTTACAGATTTCAGTGCTTTCAAAAAGTATTTTTACAGATTTCAGTGCTTTCAAAAAGTATTTTTACAGATTTCAGTGCTTTCAAAAAGTATTTTTACAGATTTCAGTGCTTTCAAAAAGTATTTTTACAGATTTCAGTGCTTTCAAAAAGTATTTTTACAGATAACAGTGCTTTCAAAAAGCATTTTTACAGATTTCATTGCTTAAAAAAGCACTTTTACAGGTTCCAGTTCTTTCAAAAAACATTTTTACAGATTCCAGTTCTTTCAAAAAAAATTTTTGCAGATTCCAGTGCTTTCAAAAACAATTTTTACAGATTTTAGTGTTTTCATTTGGTATTTTTACAGATTTTAGTGCTTTTATTAGGCATTTTTACAGAGTAGTGTTTTCATTAGACATTTTTACAGATTTCAGTGTTTTCATTAGGCATTTTTACAAATTTTAATGTTTTTGATAGGCATTTTTACAGATTTTAGTGTTTTCATTTGGTATTTTTACAGATTTTAGTGCTTTTATTAGGCATTTTTACAGAGTAGTGTTTTCATTAGGCATTTTTACAGATTTCAGTGTTTTCATTAGGCATTTTTACAAATTTTAATGTTTTTGATAGGCATTTTTACAGATTTTAGTGTTTTCATTTGGTATTTTTACAGATTTTAGTGCTTTTATTAGGCATTTTTACAGAGTAGTGTTTTCATTAGGCATTTTTACAGATTTCAGTGTTTCCATTAGGCATTTTTATAAATTTTAGTATTTTCATTAGGCATTTTTACAGATTTCAGTGTTTTCATTAGGCATTTTTACAAATTGTGGTGATTTCATTAAGCAGTTTTACAAATTTTAAGGTTTTTATTAGGCATTTTTACTATTATAGGGTTTTTATTAGGCATTTTTACTATTTTAAGGTTTTCATTTTGGCATTTTTACAAATTTTAGTGTTTTCATTGGACATTTTTACAAATTTTAGTGTTTTCATTGGCCATATTTACAAATTTTAGTGCTTCCATTGGGTATTTTTACAAATTTTAGTGCGTCCATTGGCTCTTTTTACAAATTTTAGTGCTTCCATTGGCTATTTTTATAAATTTTAGTGCTTCCATTGGCTATTTATACAAATTTTGGTGCTTGCATTGGCTATTTTTACAAATTTTGGTGCTCGCATTGGCTATTTTTACAAATTTTGGTGCTTGCATTGGCTATTTTTACTAATTTTGGGGCTTGCATTGGCTATTTTTACAAATTTTGGTGCTTGCATTGGCTATTTTTACAAATTTTGGTGCTTCCATTGGCCATTTTTTCAAATTTTGGTGCTTCCATTGGCCATTTTTTTACAAATTTTTGTGCTTCCATTAGCCATTTTTACAAATTTTTGTGCTTCCATTAGCCATTTTTACAAATTTTTGTGCTTCCATTGGCCATTTTTACAAATTTTTGTGCTTCCATTGGCCATTTTTACAAATTTTTGTGCTTCCATTGGCCATTTTTACAAATTTTTGTGCTTCCATTGGCCATTTTCACAAATTTTTGTGCTTCCATTGGCCATTTTTACAAATTTAAGTGCTTCCATTGGCCATTTTTACAAATTTAAGTGCTTCCATTGGCCATTTTTACAAATTTTAGTACTTCCATTGGCCGTTTTTACAAATTTTTGTGCTTCCATTGGCCATTTTTACAAATTTTTGTGCTTCCATTGGCCATTTTCACAAATTTTTGTGCTTCCATTGGCCATTTTTACAAATTTAAGTGCTTCCATTGGCCATTTTTACAAATTTAAGTGCTTCCATTGGCCATTTTTACAAATTTAAGTGCTTCCATTGGCCATTTTTACAAATTTAAGTGCTTCCATTGGCCATTTTTACAAATTTTAGTACTTCCATTGGCCATTTTTACAAATTTCAGTGTTTATCCTTGTCCATTTTTGCAAATTTTAGTATTTTCCTTGGCCATTTTTGCAAATTTTAGTATTTTCCTTGGCCATTTTTGCAAATTTTAGTATTTTCCTTGGTCATTTTTGCAAATTTTAGTATTTTCCTTGGCCATTTTTGCAAATTTTAGTATATTCCTTGGCCATTTTTGCAAATTTTAGTATTTTCCTTGGCCATTTTTGCAAATTTTAGTATTTTCCTTGGCCATTTTTGCAAATTTTAGTATATTCCTTGGCCCTTTTTGCAAATTTTAGTGTTCTCCTTGGCCATTTTTGTAAATTCTAGTGTTTTCCTTGACCATTTTTGCAAATTCTAGAGTTTTTCTTGACCATTTTTGCAAATTCTAGTGTTTTCCTTGGCCATCTTTGCAAATTCTAGTGTTTTCCTTGGCCATCTTTGCAAATTCTAGTGTTTTCCTTGGCCATTTTTGCAAATTTTAGTGTTTTCCTTGGTCATTTTTGCAAATTTTAGTGTTTTCCTTGGTCATTTATATAAATTTTAATGTTTTCCTTGGCCATTTATATAAATTTTAATGTTTTCCTTGGCCATTTTTACAAATTTTTGTGTTTTCTTTGGCCATTTTTACAGATTCCAGGGCTTTTATTGTGTAGTTTTACTGAAATGAGGATCCTGTGTGAACCTTAATTCTAGGTTAAATTTTCCTGTTTCTTCAACTACCAATATAGTTCTTGTGTTTCAGGTGTTGCGATGAGGACATATACGATAATTACTGGGTAATTTCGAGATTACCATTACCTTAAATCTTTCATTCCATTTACTAACGTTATCTTTAATCAGTCTAATGTAAACTTTGCATATATAATTTATATTTTTCGGGGGAATAGTTTTTATCGTATTACTCATCAACTTAGTTGAATGTTCTTGCAACTACAGAATATAAGTATTCCGACCCCACTTTTTTTTCAATTATTAATTTGTAATTTTTATAATTACTTTGATAGGTTCCATGCTAAAGAGCATTTTCAAGAGATGACGATCCATAATGAAATCTAGGAGCTTTTGTATTATCCCATAGAATACAGAAATTTCTGAATATCATGAATAAATACATCACTCCATCCAGAGACCCAAACTAACACCAAAATTTTCATATTACAATTATGAATAACTCAAATTAGTCTTTTTTTTTTTTTTACAAAATCATTTGTAATCAGTTTTTATTTTAAGTACTGCAAATTTCTTAAGCTATAAATGAATACTCATGGAGTAGTTAAAGATGATCTTGCTAGCGAAATATGATGATCTTGCTAGCCCACTTTGTCCTTTGGCTGCAACCACTTAATAGCCTCGTACGTCACCTTTGATCCCACTTTCCTTGCAACTGGCTAGCCACTCCCTCGACTTGTACTAGATTGTGAAACTGCTAGTCGACGCTGAGTGGCCCTATGGCCCAATATTCATATACCAACTTCTTCTGTTGAACTGTGGTATTAGCCGAGGAGGGATTCAATTGATTTTGTTATATGAAATTTGTTACAGATGTTTAACCCATGGATTCTTATTAGGCCCATATGTCTAAATTTTGGGTATAGGAAATTCTATTTAACCCGTGGAGTTTTTATGCAAATATTTGCCAAATTTTATATATAGGAAATGCAAATTAACTATGGATTGTTGATACTCATTTTTGCCAAATTCTGGTTATAGTAAATGCTATTTAAACCATGGATTATTGATAGACTGATCTTGAAAAACTATCACCTATTAATGCCATGCAACATGGTCTCATACATTTCTTGTAGACACTATTAACGTCAGCAGAATATATGTATTCTTAAGACCAAAATCTTAGCATTATTTCTTTGTCATACCACTTAACCCATTTTCTTAAGAGTGCACGTAAGTAAAATATATGGTTCAGTTGGATTTGCAAATTTTCATTTAATTTTACTAATTATGAAGCTTGGTGACATATTTTTGGTGCATTTATTTTTTTCTTATTTAGCCATATAACCGAGGTGCCTGATTACAGGCAAGTAGGTGACATGTAAAAATTCGCACATTCACTTTTGTAGCGCTATTATCTACATTTACATATGACATGAGATTGTGCACGTATTAAATTTTCGACATCCATGGCCTTATTTTCATGTAGGGAAGACCTGAAAATATGGACGCATTCACTTTTCTACTAGAGCCATTTCCCCGCATAAAACTTTTTGTGCTGTAACGAATTTTGTTTTTACATTAGGAAAAAAAAAGAGCAACGATTCTTAGAAAAATTAGGAAACTAAGATCTTGGATTTGTAAAACGATTATGCCTTCATTAAATGCAAGGGTTGATTGTTGATTTTAGTATAGAGCCTTTAACATTGAAGTTAATTTTGATGCTTTCATATATCTTTTGACTGGTTGTGTCAAATTAAGTAAGTAAAATCTTGTTTGATACTTTAATTCCATTACCATTGTAATGCGTTTTTGTTTCATGTGTTGTGGTAGAAACATGGTGATAAATACGAAGAGATTAGCTCTTAACCACTGGTGAATTAAGCGATTGTAACTGTATAAAAACTACTTAGTTGCAGTGTATTATGAAGAATTTTTTATTTGCTGCAAGAAGAGAATTTTAACTTGTTCACTTTAACACGGTCTTAGTTCATTAGAGTATCGTATATAACCTCTTTCTTCTCGTAATTTTCAATATCTTTAATTGCTTAGGACGTTTGCTCTACAAAGGAAATGGGAGTCTGTCTCTATGTAAGTGTGATGTCCAAATGTGATATTTCCATACAGAAATCCTTTTACTTTACAAAGTTTTATTTTACGCTACATGCTAAAAGAAATATTCGGGGAAATTGACCAGTGCCTAAAGAAATAAGTGAGCCTTAAAGATTGTAAAAGCTTTAAATGTAGAATAATTCGTATGCATGAATCAACTTAAACTAATTACCATATAATAACTGTAGTATAGAATATGGAAGATAATGTTAACTAATTCATTTCAATGCCTTGTATTGTTTGTCTTTCAAAAATGTGAAGATGCTATGTAAAGAACCCCAAATCGAAGTATAGCAAATGTAAATACTTTTTGATTTATAATACTTATGTAAGTGTCTAATGTTTAATGTTTTGTGTTAACGTTATCAGTCCACTCACCTCATAAAAAATGTAAGGCAGATACATAGAAGAGGAATTAAAGCTTTATTGTACAATGTTCTATCATATTGTTCAAAATGAAAATTGAAAATGTTTTTCTACTTTTTAGCAAGGCCTGTTGATTAGTGGACACAATGCAACATTGTGTTCCCACGCCTTTTTTACAATGTTTATATATATGCTTTGTCTTCCAAGGAAATGGAAACTATGTTCAAAACAAATGCGTTGAATAATATCATTATCACTTATGCAACTGTGCACGTATTCATTTGTCTACTAAGGCTATTTCCTTGCAGAAAACCTCTGCAAGCAATGTAATTTATTCTTTACTACCGATGCTATAAATGATCTGATTTGTCTTCCAGGTATTCAGGAGAATTCTAGCCGAAAAGGAAAGGAGAGATTGCTACCCCCCCCCCCCAAAAAAAAATAAAAATACTCTGCGGCTTCATTGCACAGGAATTTTAGCTAGCATGGCAGCATTTGATGTCATGCAACAAGAAAATTGAACAATTTCTCTACTTTAGACCTATATTGGTTGATGATAGCAATGTATAGAACATAGTCTCTTCTAGCCTTTGCCAATATATTTGGTATCTAAGGATTTTTTTTCCCAAGGAACTAGAAACGTGGTTTGCTATGTTTTTATTTAGCAATTTTGTTTCTGATTTCAATGTTTTTATTAAGCAATTTTTTTCTGATTTCAATATTTTATTGAGCAATTTTTTTCTTGATTTCAGTGTTTTTATTATGGAATTTTTTTCTGATTTCAATGTTTTTATTAAGCATTTTTTATTTTAACGTTTTTTCATTAAGCCTTTCTCTGATTTTATTGTTTTTTATTAAGCATTTTTTTCTGATTTCAATGTTTTTTATCAAGCATTTTTTTAATTTCAATGTTTTTATTGAGTATTTTTTCTGTTTTCAATGTTTTTAATAAGCATTTTTATCTGATTTCAATGTTTTATTATGCATTTCTTGCTGATTTCAATGTTTTTATTAAGCATTTTTTCTGATTTCTATATTTTCATTAAGGTTTTTTTCTGATTTCAGTGCTTTCATTAAGCAGTTTTTTTGTTTCAGTGCTTTCATTAAGCATTTTTTATGATTTCAGTGCTTTCATTAAGCATTTTTTATGATTTCAGTGCTTTCATTAAGCATTTCTTATGATTTCAGTGCTTTCATTAAGCATTTTTTATGATTTCAGTGCTTTCATTAAGCATTTTTTCTGATTTCAGTGCTTTCATTAAGCCTTTTTTTTCTGATTTCAGTGCTTTTATTAAGCCTTTTTTCTGATTTAATTGCTTTCATTAAGCCTTTTTTCTGATTTAATTGCTTTCATTAAGCCCTTTTTCTGATTTAATTGCTTTCATTAAGCCTTTTTTTATTTCAGTGCTTTCATTAAGCCTTTCTTTCCGATTTCAGTGCTTTCATTAAGCCTTTTTTTCTGATTACAGTGCTTTCATTGCTTTCATTAAGCATTTTTTCTGATTTCAGTGCTTTCATTGAGCATTTTTTATGATTTCATTGCTTCCATTAAGCATTTTTCTTAATTTCAGTGCTTCCATTAAGCATTCTTAGTGATTTTAGTGCTTTCTTCAAGCTTTCCTATTGATTTCAGTGCTTTCATTAAGTATTTTTACAAGTATACGTGCTTTCTTTAAGAATTGGGATAAATCTCGGTACTTCTTTTAAGCATTTTTTGGATTTTGATCTTTCTAAAATACAGCTAAAATACCGTGGGCTCAACAAGAAGATAATTTTGCATATCAATAAAGTGACTAGTAATCATTGCAGAAATTCACAAGTACTTTTAAACTGCGTAATTATTACATAAAACTAATTACAACGTAATGATTATCCTACTACCAATGCAGTATGTTAATTTTGTCTTCATCTTTCAGGTGCTGCGGTGAGAATAAGTTATTTGATTATTCTAACAACATGCAAGCATAGTTATTGCTACAAAATAAAACCAATACTGCAGCCACAGCGTCGAGGAACAATACTTTCAATGCAGAATTTTGTATTATGCACTACAAGAGGATAAATTAACAAGTTATTCACTTCAGCTCGGACTTTGTTCAATAGTGATCAATATATCTTCTCGCCTTTGTCAATATTCCCAATTTCTAAAGATTTCTTTATCAGGCAAGAAACTAGGAACCTCGGTCTAGGTAAGTGTGAGACATAAATGCACTCGTATGTAAATTTTTTAATATTTCCTACTTCCATGCAGAAAACTATTTACTTTACAAAGTTTGTTTACAAAGTTTTATTCAGTATATGAAAAGAGAAACTAAAACTCTTTAGAAAATTGGCAGTTCTAGAAGAAAGTAAACTGTGATTCTGAAATATTGTAAATCTGTATAACCGCATTTTTTTAATCTAATTACAATATTGCGATTGAGCCTTCAACAAAAATGTTAATTCAGTTCAATGCTTCCATAAAGTATTTCCAATGATTTTAATGTTTTCATCAAGTATTTTTATTTCAGTGATTTCATGACCTATTTGTCGGATTTAAAATGTTTTCATTAAGCATTTTTTTTAGATTTCAGTACTTTCAAAAAGCATTTTTTAGATTTCAGTGCTTTCAGAAAGCATTTTTTAGATTTCAGTGCTTTCGGAAAGCATTTTTTTAGATTTCAGTGCTTGCAAAAAGCATTTTTTAGATTTCAGTGCTTTCAGAAAGCATTTTTTAGATTTCAGTGCTTTCAAAAAGCATTTTTTAGATTTCAGTGCTTGCAAAAAGCATTTTTTAGATTTCAGTGCTTGCAAAAAGCATTTTTTAGATTTCAGTGCTTGCAAAAAGCATTTTTTTAGATTTCAGTGCTTTCAAAAAGCATTTTTTAGATTTCAGTGCTTTCAGAAAGCATTTTTTTAGATTTCAGTGCTTTCAGAAAGCATTTTTTTAGATTTCAGTGCTTTCAAAAAGCATTTTTTAGATTTCAGTGCTTTCAAAAAGCAATTTTTAGATTTCAGTGCTTTCAAAAAGCATTTTTTAGATTTCAGTGCTTGCAAAAAGCAATTTTTCGATTTCAGTGCTTGCAAAAAGCATTTTTTTAGATTCCAGTGCTTGCATAAAGCATTTTTTACAGATTTCAGTGCTTTCAAAAAGCATTTTTTTTCTGTTTTCAGTGCTTTCATTAGGCATTTTTTTCTGTTTTCAGTGCTTTCATTAGGCATTTTTTCTGTTTTCAGTGCTTTCATTGGGCATTTTTTTCTGTTTTCAGTGCTTTCATTGGGCATTTTTTTCTGTTTTCAGTGCTTTCATTAGGTATTTTTTCTGTTTTCAGTGCTTTCATTAGGTATTTTTTCTGTTTTCAGTGCTTTCATTAGGCATTTTTTCTGTTTTCAGTGCTTTCATTAGGCATTTTTTCAGTTTTCAGTGCTTTCATTAGGCATTTTTTTCTGTTTTCAGTGCTTTCATTAGGCATTTTTTTCTGTTTTCAGTGCTTTCATTAGGCATTTTTTCTGTTTTCAGTGCTTTCATTAGGCATTTTTTCTGTTTTCAGTGCTTTCATTAGGCATTTTTTCTGTTTTCAGTGCTTTCATTAGGCATTTTTTCTGTTTTCAGTGCTTTCATTAGGCATTTTTTCTGTTTTCAGTGCTTTCATTAGGCATTTTTTCTGTTTTCAGTGCTTTCATTGGGCATTTTTTCTGTTTTCAGTGCTTTCATTGGGCATTTTTTCTGTTTTCAGTGCTTTCATTGGGCATTTTTTCTGTTTTCAGTGCTTTCATTGGGCATTTTTTTCTGTTTTCAGTACTTTCATTAGGCATTTTTTCTGTTTTCAGTGCTTTCATTAGGCATTTTTTCTGTTTTCAGTGCTTTCATTGGGCATTTTTTCTGTTTTCAGTGCTTTCATTGGGCATTTTTTCTGTTTTCAGTGCTTTCATTGGGCATTTTTTCTGTTTTCAGTGCTTTCATTGGGCATTTGTTCTGTTTTCAGTGCTTTCATTGGGCATTTTTTCTGTTTTCACTGCTTTCATTGGGCATTTTTTTGTTTTCAGTGCTTTCATTGGGCATTTTTTTGATTTTCAGTGCTTTCATTGGGCATTTTTTTCTGTTTTCAGTGCTTTCATTGGGCATTTTTTTCTGTTTTCAGTGCTTTCATTGGGCATTTTTTTCTGTTTTCAGTGCTTTCATTGGGCATTTTTTTCTGTTTTCAGTGCTTTCATTGGGCATTTTTTTTCTGTTTTCAGTGCTCTCATTGGGCATTTTTTTCTGATTTCAGTGTTTTCATTAGGCATTGTTAGATTTCAGTCTTGCTAAAGTACCATGGCCTTAACAAATAAGATAATTTTGCATATCAATAAAATGACTAGTAATCATTGCACAAATTCACAAGTACTGTAAGTTAATTATCATCAATTTGAATTACTTTTAAACTGCGTAGTTATTACATTTAACTAATTACAACGTAATGATTATACTACTACCAGTGCAATATGTTATTTTTGCTTTCATCTTTCAGGTGCTGCGGTGAGAATAAGTTATTTGATTATTTTAACAGCATGCAAGCATAGTTATTGCTACAAAGAAAACCAATAATGCAGCCACAGCGTCGAGGAACAATACTTTCAATGCTGAATTTTTTATTATGCACTACAAAGGATAAATTAACTAAGTTATTCACTTCAGCACGGACTTTGTTCAGTAGTGATCAATATATCTTCTCGCCTTTGTCAATATTCCCAATTTCTAAAGATTTCTTTATCAGGCAAGAAACTAGGAACCTCGGTCTAGGTAAGTGTGAGACACATGAATGCGCTCGTATAAAGTTTTTATTTTGTCCTATTTCCATGCAGAAAACTATTTACTTTACAAAGTTTGTTTACTAAGTTTTATTCAATATATGGAAAAAAGAAACTAAAACTCTTTAGAAAATTGGCAGTTCTAGAAGAAAGTAAACAGTGATCCTGAAATATTGTAAATCTGTATAACCGCATTTTTTTAATCTAATTACAATATTGCGATTGAGCCTTCAACAAAAATGTTAATTTAGTTCAATGCTTCCATAAAGTATTTCCAATGATTTTATTGTTTTCATCAAGTATTTTTATTTCAGTGATTTCATGAGGTATTTGTCGGATTTGAAATTTTTTCATTAAGCATTTTTTCAGATTTCAGTGCTTTCAAAAAGCATTTTTAGATTTCAGTGCTTTCATAAAGATTTTTTACTGATTTTAGTGCTTTCAAAAAGAATTTTTACAGAGATCAATGCTTTCAAAAAGAATTTTTACAGATTTCAGTGCTTTGAAAAGGCATTTTTACAGATTTCAGTGCTTTGAAAAGGCATTTTTACAGATTTCAGTGCTTTGAAAAAGCATTTTTACAGATTTCAGTGCTTTGAAAAAGCATTTTTACAGATTTCAGTGCTTTGAAAAAGCATTTTTACAGATTTCAGTGCTTTGAAAAAGCATTTTTACAGATTTCAGTGCTTTGAAAAAGCATTTTTACAGATTTCAGTGCTTTGAAAAAGCATTTTTACAGATTTCAGTGCTTTGAAAAAGCATTTTTACAGATTTCAGGGCTTTGAAAAAGCATTTTTACAGATTTCAGTGCTTTGAAAAAGCATTTTTTACAGATTTCAGTGCTTTGAAAAAGCATTTTTACATATTTCAGTGCTTTGAAAAAGCATTTTTACAGATTTCAGTGCTTTGAAAAAGAATTTTTACAGATTTCAGTGCTATCAAAAGGCACTTTTACAGATTTCAGTGCTTTGAAAAAGCATTTTTAAAGATTTCAGTGCTTTGAAAAAGCATTCTTAAAGATTTCAGTGCTTTGAAAAAGCATTCTTAAAGATTTCAGTGCTTTGAAAAAGCATTTTACAGATTTCAGTGCTTTGAAAAAGAATTTTTACAGATTTCAGTGATTTGAAAAAGCATTTTTACAGATTTCAGGGCTTTGAAAAAGCATTTTTTACAGATTTCAGGGCTTTGAAAAAGCATTTTTACAGATTTCAGGGCTTTGAAAAAAAGCATTTTTACAAATTTTAATGCCTTCTTTATGCATTTTTACAAATTTTAGTGCCGCCTTTATGCATTTTTACAAATTTTAGTGCCTTCTTTAAGCATTTTTAAAAAATTTAGTGGCTTAATTAACCATTTTTACAAATTTTAGTGCCTTTTTAAGCATTTTTACAAATTTTAGTGCCTTTTTTAAACATTTTTACAATTTTTAGTGCCTTCTTTAAGCCTTTTTACAAATTTTAGTGCCTTCATTAAGCCTTTTTACAAATTTTAGTGCCTTCATTAAGCCTTTTTACAAATTTTAGTGCCTTCATTAAGCCTTTTTACAAATTTTAGTGCCTTCTTTAAGCATTTTTAAAAATTTTAGTGCCTTCTTTAAGCATTTTTAAAAATGTTAGTGCTTTCTTTAAGCCTTTTTACAAATTTTAGTGCCTTCTTCAAGCATTTCTACAAATTTTAGTTCCTCCTTTATGCATTTTTACAAATTTTAGTGCCTTCTTTAAGCATTTCTACAAATTTTAGTGCCGCCTTTATGCATTTTTACAAATTTTAGTGAATTCTTCAAGCATTTTTACAAATTTTAGTGCTGCCTTTATGCATTTTTACAAATTTGAGTGGCTTCTTCAAGCATTTCTACAAATTTTAGTGCCTTCTTTATGCATTTTTACAAATTTTAGTGCCTTCTTCAAGCATTTCTACAAATTTTAGTGCCTTCTTTATGCATTTTTACAAATTTTAGGGCCTTCTTTAAGCATTTTTACAAATTTTAGTGCCGCCCTTATGCATTTCTACAAATGTTAGTCCCGCCCTTATGCATTTCTACAAATTTTAGTGCCTTCTACAAGCATTTTTACAAATTATATTGCCTTCTTTAAGCATTTTCACAAATTTTAGTGCCTTTTTCAGTCATTTCTACAAATTTTAGTGCCGTCTTTATGCATTATTACAGTTTTAGTGCCTTCTTTATGCCTTTATACAAATTTTAGTGCCTTCCTTATGCATTTTTACAAATTTTAGTGCCTCCTTCAAGCATTTTTATAAATTGTAGTGCCTACTTTATGCATTTTTACAAATTGCCTTGCCTTCTTTAAGCATTTTTACAAATTTTAGTGTCTTCTTTATGCATTTTTACAAATTTTAGTGCCTTTTTTTATGCATTTTTACAAAACTTAGTGCCTTTTTTATGCATTTTTCAAATTTTTAGTGTCTTCTTTATGCATTTTTACAAATTTTAGTGCCGTCTTCATGCATTTTTACAAATGTTAGTGCCTTCTTCAAGCATTTCTACAAATTTTAGTGCCTTCTTTATGCATTTTTACAAATTTTAGTGCCTTCTTCGAGCATTTTTACAAATCTTAGTGTCGTCTTTATGTATTTTTACAAATTTTAGTGCCTTCTTCAAGAATTTCTACAAATTTTAGTTCCTTTTTTATGCTTTTTCACAAATTTTAGTGCCTTCTGTTTGCATTTTTACAAATTTTAGTGCCTTCTTCAAGCATTTTTACAAATTTTAGTGCCTTCTTCAAGCATTTTTACAAATTTTAGTTTTCTTAATGCATTTTTACAAATTTTAGTGCCTTCTTCAATTATTTCTACAAATTTTAGTGCCTTCTTAAATTATTTCTACAAATTTTAGTGCCTTCTTTATGCATTTTTACAAATTTTAGTGCATTCTTCAAGCATTTTTACAAATTTTAGTGCCGCCTTCAAGCATTTTTACAAATTTTAGTGCCTTTTTTATGCATTTTTACAAATTTTAGGTCCTTCTTCAAGCATTTTTACAAATTTTAGTGTCTTCTTTATGCATTTTTACAAATTTTAGTGTCGTCTTTATGCATTTTTACAAATTTTAGTGCCTTCTTCATGCATTTTTACAAATTTTAGTGCCTTCTTCAAAAATTTCTACAAATTTTAGAGCCTTCTTTATGCATTTTTACAAATTTTATTGCCTTCTTCAAGCATTTTTACAAATTTCAGTGTCGTCTTTATGCATTTTTACAAATTTCATTGCATTCTTTACGTATTTTTACAAATTTTAGTGCCTTCTTGAGGCCTTTTTACAAATTTTAGTGCCGCCTTTATGCATTTTTACAAATTTTAGTGCGTTCTTTATGCATTTTTACAAATTTTAGTGCCTTATTTAAGCATTTTTACAAATTTTAATGCCACCCTTATGCATTTCTACAAATTTTAGTGCTGCCCTTATGCATTTCTACAAATTTTAGTGCCGTCCTTATGCATTTCTACAAATTTTTGTGCCTTCTTCAAGCATTTTTCCAAATTATAGTGTCTTCTTTATGCATTTTTACAAATTTTAGTGCCTTCTTTAAGCATTTCTACAAATTTTAGTGCCGCCTTCAAGCATTTCTACAAATTTTAGTGTCTTCTTTATGCATTTTTACAAATTTTAGTGTCGTCTTTATGCATTTTTACAAATTTTAGTGCCTTCTTCATGCATTTTTACAAATTTTAGTGCCTTCTTCAAGCATTTCTACGAATTTTAGTGCCTTTTTTATGCATTTTTACAAATTTTAGTGCCTTCTTCAAGCATTTTTACAAATTTTAGTGCCTTCATTAAGAATTTTTACAAATTTTAGTGCCTTCATTAAGCATTTTTACTAATTTTAGTGCCTCCTTCAAGCATTTCTACAAAATTGAGTGGCTTCTTCAAGCATTTCTACAAATTTTAGTGCCTTCTTTATGCATTTTTACAAATTTTAATGCCTTTTTCAAGCATTTCTACAAATTTTAGAGCCTTCTTTATGCATTTTTACAAATTTTAGGGCCTTCTTTAAGCATTTTTACAAATTTTAGTGCCGCCCTTATGCATTTCTACAAATTTTAGTCCCGCCCTTATGCATTTCTACAAATTTTAGTGCCTTCTACAAGCATTTCTACAAATTATATTGCCTTTTTTAAGCATTTTCACAAATTTTAGTGCCTTTTTCGGTCATTTCTACAAATTTTAGTGCCGTCTTTATGCATTATTACAGTTTTAGTGCCTCCTTCAAGCATTTTTATAAATTGTAGTGCCTACTATATGCATTTTTACAAATTTCCTTGCCTTCTTTAAGCATTTTTACAAATTTTAGTGTCTTCTCTATGCATTTTTACAAATTTTAGTGCCTTTTTTATGCATTATTACAAATTTTAGTGTCTTCTTTATGCATTTTTACAAATTTTAGTGCCTTCTTCATGCATTTTTACAAATTTTAGTGCCTTCTTCAAGCATTTCTACAAATTTTAGTGCCTTCTTTATGCATTTTTACAAATTTTAGTGCCTTCTTCGAGCATTTTTACAAATCTTAGTGTCGTCTTTATGCATTTTTACAAATTTTAGTGCCTTCTTCAAGAATTTCTACAAATTTTAGTTCGTATTTTATGCTTTTTCACAAATTTTAGTGCCTTCTTTATGCATTTTTACACATTTTAGTGCTTTCTTCAAGCATTTTTACAAATTTTAGTTTCGTCTTCATGCATTTTTACAAATTTTAGTGCCTTCTTATATTATTTCTACAAATTTTAGTGCCTTCTTTATGCTTTTTTACAAATTTTAGTGCATTCTTCAAGCATTTTTACAAATTTTAGTGCCGCCTTCAAGCATTTTTACAAATTTTAGTGCCTTCTTTATGCATTTTAACAAATCTTATTCCCTTCTTTACGCCTTTTTCCAAATTTTAGTGCCTTCTTTATGCCTTTTTCCAAATTTTAGTGCCGCCTTCAAACATTTTTACAAATTTTAGTGCCTTCTTTATGCATTTTTACAAATTCTAGTGCCGCCTTTATGCATTTTTACAAATGTTAGTGCCTTCTTCAAGCAATTTTACAAATTTTAGTGCCTTCTTCAAGCATTTTTACAAATTTTAGTGCCTTCTTTATGCATTTTTACAAATTCTAGTGCCTTTTTCAATTATTTCAACATTTTAGTGCCTTTTTTTATGCAATTTTACAAATTCTAGTGCATTCTTCAATAATTTTTACAAATTTTAGTGCCTTCTTTATGCATTTTTACAAATTTTAGTGCATTCTTCAAGCATTTTTACAAATTTTAGTTCCTTCTTTATGCTTTTTTACAAATTTTAGTGCCTTCTTTATGCATTTTTAAAAATTTTAGTGCCTTCTTCAAGCATTTTTACAAATTTTAGTGCCGCCTTCAAGCATTTCTACAAATTTTAGTTTCTTCTTTATGCATTTTTACAAATTTTAGTGCCTTCTTCAATTATTTCTACAAATTTTAGTGCCTTCTTTATGCATTTTTACAAATTTTAGTGCATTCTTTACGCATTTTTACAAATTTTAGTGCCTTCTTCAAGCATTTTTACAAATTTTAGTGCTTTCTTTATGCATTTTTACAAATTTCATTGCCTTCTTTAAGCATTTCTACAAATTTTAGTGCCGCCTTCAAGCATTTCTACAAATTTTATTGTCTTCTTTATGCATTTTTACAAATTTCAGTGTCGTCTTTATGCATTTATACAAATTTTAGTGCCTTCTTCATGCATTTTTACAAATTTTAGTGCCTTCTCCAAGCATTTCTACAAATTTTAGTGCCTTTATGCATTTTTACAAATTTTATTGCCTTCTTCAAGCATTTTTACAAATTTCATTGCATTCTTTACGCATTTTTACAAATTTTAGTGCCTTCTTGAGGCATTTTTACCAATTTTAATGCCGCCTTTATGCATTTTTACAAATTTTAGTGCGTTCTTTATGCATTTTTACAAATTTTAGTGCCTTCTTTAAGCATTTTTACAAATTTTAATGCCACCCTTAAGCATTTCTACAAATTTTATTGCTGCCCTTATGCATTTTTACAGATTTCAGTGCTTTGAAAAAGCATTTTTACAGATTTCAGTGCTTTGAAAAATCATTTTTTACAGATTTCAGTGCTTTGAAAAAGCATTTTTACAGATTTCAGTGCTTTGAAAAAGCATTTTTACAGATTTCAGTGCTTTGAAAAAGCATTTTTACAGATTTCAGTGCTTTGAAAAAGCATTTTTACAGATTTCAGTGCTTTGAAAAAGCATTTTTACAGATTTCAGTGCTATCAAAAGGCACTTTTACAGATTTCAGTGCTTTGAAAAAGCATTTTTAAAGATTTCAGTGCTTTGAAAAAGCATTTTTAAAGATTTCAGTGCTTTGAAAAAGCATTCCTAAAGATTCCAGTGCTTCGAAAAAGCATTTCACAGATTTCAGTGCTTTGAAAAAGAATTTTTACAGATTTCAGTGATTTGAAAAAGCATTTTTACAGATTTCAGGGCTTTGAAAAAGCATTTTTTACAGATTTCAGGGCTTTGAAAAAGCATTTTTACAGATTTCAGGGCTTTGAAAAAAAGCATTTATACAAATTTTAGTGCCTTCTTTATGCATTTTTACAAATTTTAGTGCCTTATTTATGCATTTTTACAAATTTTAGTGCCTTCTTCAATTATTTCTACAAATTTTAGTGCCTTCTTTATGCATTTTTACAAATTTTAGTGCATTCTTTACGCATTTTTACAAATTTTAGTGCCTTCTTCAAGCATTTTTACAAATTTTAGTGCTTTCTTTATGCATTTTTACAAATTTCATTGCCTTCTTTAAGGATTTCTACAAATTTTAGTGCCGCCTTCAAGCATTTCTACAAATTTTAGTGTCTTCTTTATGCATTTTTACAAATTTCAGTGTCGTCTTTATGCATTTTTACAAATTTTAGTACCTTCTTCATGCATTTTTACAAATTTTAGTGCCTTCTCAAAGCATTTCTAAAAATTTTAGTGCCTTTATGCATTTTTACAAATTTTATTGCCTTCTTCAAGCATTTTTACAAATTTCATTGCATTCTTTACGCATTTTTACAAATTTTAGTGCCTTCTTGAGGCATTTTTACAAATTTTAGTGCCGCCTTTATGCATTTTTACAAATTTTAGTGCGTTCTTTATGCATTTTTACAAATTTTAGTGCCTTCTTTAAGCATTTTTACAAATTTTAATGCCCCCCTTATGCATTTCTACAAATTTTATTGCTGCCCTTATGCATTTCTACAAATTTTAGTGCCGCCCTTATACATTTCTACAAATTTTAGTGTCTTCTTTATGCATTTTTACAAAGTTTAGTGTCTTCTTTATGCATTTTTACAAATTTTAGTGCCTTCTTCAAGCATTTCTACGAATTTTAGTGCCTTTTTATGCATTTTTACAAATTTTAGTGCCTTCTTCAAGCATTTCTACAAATTTTAGTGCCTTCTTTATGCATTTTTACAAATTTTAGTGTCTTCTTTATGCATTTTTACAAATTTTAGTGCCTTCTTCATGCATTTTTACAAATTTTAGTGCCTTCTTCAAGCATTTCTACAAATTTTAGTGCCTTCTTTATGCATTTTTACAAATTTGAGGTCCTTCTTCAAGCATTTTTACAAATTTTAGTGTCGTCTTAATGCATTTTTACAAATTTTAGAGCCTTCAAGCATTTCTACAAATTTTAGTGCCTTCTTTAAGCCTTCTTAACAATTTTAGTGCATTCTTCAAGCATTTCTTAAAATTTTAGTGCATTCTTCAAGCATTTCTTAAAATTTTAGTGCCGCCTTCAAGCATTTCTACAAATTTTAGTGTCTTCTTTATGCATTTTTGCAAATTTTAGTGTCTTCTTTATGCATTTTTGCAAATTTTAGTGTCTTCTTTATGCATTTTTACAAATTTTAGTGCCTTCTTCATGCATTTTTACAAATTTTAGTGCCGCCTTCAAGCATTTCTACAAATTTTAGTGCCTTCTTTATGCATTTTTACAAATTTTAGTGGCTTCTTCAAGCATTTTTACAAATTTTAGTGGCTTCTTCAAGCATTTCTACAAATTTTAGTGCCTTCTTTGAGCATTTTTTAAAAATTTTAGTGCCTTCTTTACGCATTTTTACAAATTTTAGTGCTGCTTTTACGCATTTTTACAAATTTTAGTGCCGCCTTTAAGCATTTTTAACAAATTCTAGTGCCTTCCTTATGCATTTTTACAAATTTTAGTGACTTTATACATTTTTGAAAATTTTAGTGCCTTCTTTATGCATTTTTACAAATATTAGTGCGTTCTTTGTGCATTTTTACAAATTTTAGTGTCGTCTTCATGCATTTTTACAAATTTTAGTGCCTTCTTCAAGCATTTCTACAAATTTTACTTCCTTCTTTATGCATTTTTACAAATTTTAGTGCCTTCTTCAAGCATTTCTTCAAATTTTAGTGCCTTCTTCAAGCATTTCTTTGAATTTTAGTGCCTTCTTCAAACATTTTTACATATTTTAGTGCCGCCTTTATGCATTTTTACAAATTGTTTTGCCTTCTTCAAGCATTTCCATGAATTTTAGTCCCTTCTTTAAGCATTCCTACAAATTTTAGTGCCTCCTTCAAGCATTTTTACATATTTTAGTGCCTTCTTTAAGCATTTTTACAAATTTTAGTGCCTTTTTTACGCATTTTTACAAATTTTAGTGCCTTCTTTACGCATTTTTACAAATTTTAGTGCCTTCTTTACGCATTTTTACAAATTTTAGTGCCTTCTTTACGCATTTTTACAAATTTTAGTGCCTTCTTAATGCATTTTTACAAATTTTAGTGCCTTAGTTATGCATTTTTACAAATTTTAGTGCCTTCTTTAAGCATTTTTACAAATTTTAGTGCCGCCCTTATGCATTTCTACAAATTTTAGTGCCGCCCTTATGCATTTTTACAAATTTTAGTGCCTTCTTAACGCATTTTTACAAATTTTAGTGCCTTAGTTATGCATTTTTAAAAATGTTAGTGCTTTTTTTAAGCCTTTTTACAAATTTTAGTGCCTTCTTCAAGCATTTCCTAAAATTTTAGTGCCATCTTCAAGCATTTCTTCAAATTTTAGTTCCTTCTTTAAGCATTTCTACAAATTTTAGTGCCTTCTTTAAGCATTTCTACAAATTTTAGTGCCTTCTTTAAGCATTACTACAAATTTTAGTGCCTTCTTTAAGCATTACTACAAATTTTAGTGGCTCCTTTAAGCATTTTTACAAAATTTAGTGCCTTGTTTACGCATTTCTACAAATTTTAGTGCCTTGTTTACGCATTTTTACAAATTTTAGTGCCTTATTAAAGCATTTTTACAAATTTTAGTGCCTTCATTAAGCATTTCTACAAATTTTAGTGCCTTTATTAAGCCTTTTTACAAATTTTAGTGCCTTCATTAAGCATTTCTACAAATTTTAGTGCCTTCTTTATGCATTTTTACAAATTTTAGTGCCTTCTTTAAGCATTTCCTAAAATTTTAGTGCCATCTTCAAGCATTTCTTCAAATTTTAGTTCCTTCTTTAAGCATTTCTACAAATTTTAGTGCCTTCTTTAAGCATTTCTACAAATTTTAGTGTCTTCTTCAAGCATTTTTACAAATTTTAGTGCCTTCTTTATGCATTTTTACAAATTTTAGTGCCTTATTAAAGCATTTTTACAAATTTTAGTGCCTTCATTAAGAATTTTTACAAATTTTAGTGCCTTTATTAAGCCTTTTTACAAATTTTAGTGCCTTCTTCAAGCATTCCTACAAATTTTAGTGTCTTCTTTATGCATTTTTACAAATTTTAGTGTCTTCTTTATGCTTTTTTACAAATTTTATTGCCTTCTTTAAGCATTTTTACAAATTTTATTGCCTTCTTTAAGCATTTTTACAAATTTTAGTGCCTTCTTTAAGCATTTTTAGAATTTTTAGTGCCGCCTTTAAGCATTTTTAGAAATTTTAGTGGCTTCTTTAAGCATTTCTACAAATTCTAGTGCCTTCTTTAAGCATTTTTACAAATTTTAGTGGCTTCTTTAAGCATTTTTACAAATTTTAGTGGCTTCTTCAATTATTTCTACAAATATTAGTGCCTTCTTTATGCATTTTTACAAATTTTAGTGCCTTCTTCAAGCATTTTTACAAATTTTAGTGCCTTCTTCAAGCATTTTTACAAATTTTAGTGCCTTCTTTATGCATTTTTACAAATTCTAGTGCCTTTTTCAATTATTTCAACAAATTTTAGTGTTTTTTATGCAATTTTACAAATTTTAGTGCCTTCTTCAATCATTTTTACAAATTTTAGTGCCTTCTTTATGCATTTTTACAAATTTTAGTGCATTCTTCAAGCATTTTTACAAATTTTAGTTCCTTCTTTATGCTTTTTCACAAATTTTAGTTCCTTCTTTATGCTTTTTCACAAATTTTAGTGCCTTCTTTATGCATTTTTACAAATTTTAGTGCCTTCTTCAAGCATTTTTACAAATTTTATTGCCGCCTTCAAGCATTTCTACAAATTTTAGTTTCTTCTTTATGCATTTTTACAAATTTTAGTGCATTCTTTACGCATTTTTACAAATTTTAGTGCCTTCTTCAAGCATTTTTACAAATTTTAGTGCTTTCTTTATGCATTTTTACAAATTTCATCGCCTTCTTTAAGCATTTCTACAAATTTTAGTGCCGCCTTCAAGCATTTCTACAAATTTTAGTGTCTTTTTTATGCATTTTTACAAATTTCAGTGTCGTCTTTATGCATTTTTACAAATTTTAGTGCCTTCTTCATGCATTTTTACAAATTTTAGTGCCTTCTCAAAGCATTTCTACAAATTTTAGTGCCTTTATGCATTTTTACAAATTTTATTGCCTTCTTCAAGCATTTTTACAAATTTCATTGCATTCTTTACGCATTTTTACAAATTTTAGTGCCTTCTTGAGGCATTTTTACAAATTTTAGTGCCGCCTTTATGCATTTTTACAAATTTTAGTGCGTTCTTTATGCATTTTTACAAATTTTAGTGCCTTCTTTAAGCATTTTTACAAATTTTAGTGCCTTCTTTAAGCATTTTTACAAATTTTAATGCCCCCCTTATGCATTTCTACAAATTTTATTGCTGCCCTTATGCATTTCTACAAATTTTAGTGCCGCCCTTATACATTTCTACAAATTTTAGTGTCTTCTTTATGCATTTTTACAAAGTTTAGTGTCTTCTTTATGCATTTTTACAAATTTTAGTGCCTTCTTCATGCATTTTTACAAGTTTTAGTGCCTTCTTCAAGCATTTCTACGAATTTTAGTGCCTTTTTATGCATTTTTACAAATTTTAGTGCCTTCTTCAAGCATTTTTACAAATTTTAGTGCCTTCATTAAGAATTTTTACAAATTTTAGTGCCATCATTAAGTCTTTATACAAATTTTAGTGCCGCCTTCAAGCATTTCTACAAATTTTAGTGTCTTCTTTATGCATTTTTACAAATTTTAGTGTCTTCTTTATTCATTTTTACAAATTTTAGTGCCTTCTTCATGCATTTTTACAAATTTTAGTGCCTTCTTCAAGCATTTCTACAAATTTTAGTGCCTTCTTTATGCATTTTTACAAATTTTAGGTCCTTCTTCAAGCATTTTTACAAATTTTAGTGTCGTCTTAATGCATTTTTACAAATTTTAGAGCCTTCAAGCATTTCTACAAATTTTAGTGCCTTCTTTAAGCCTTCTTAACAATTTTAGTGCATTCTTCAAGCATTTCTTAAAATTTTAGTGCATTCTTCAAGCATTTCTTAAAATTTTAGTGCCGCCTTCAAGCATTTCTACAAATTTTAGTGTCTTCTTTATGCATTTTTGCAAATTTTAGTGTCTTCTTTATGCATTTTTGCAAATTTTAGTGTCTTCTTTATGCAATTTTACAAATTTTAGTGCCTTCTTCATGCATTTTTACAAATTTTAGTGCCGCCTTCAAGCATTTTTACAAATTTTAGTGGCTTCTTCAAGTATTTTTACAAATTTTAGTGCCTTCTTCAAGCATTTTTACAAATTTTAGTGCCTTCTTCAAGCATTTCTACAAATTATATTGCCTTCGTAAAGCATTTTTACATATTTTAGTGCCTTCTTTAAGCATTTTTACAAATTTTAGTGCCTTCTGTATGCATTTTTACAAATTTTAGAGCCTTCTTTACGCATTTTTACAAATTTTAGTGCCTTCTTCAAGTATTTTTACAAATTTTAGTAGCGCCTTTATACATTTTTACAAATTTTAGTGCCATCTTCAAGCATTTCTACAAATTTTAGTGCCTTCTTTAAGCATTTTTACTAATTTTAGTGCCGCCTTTATGCATTTTTTAAAATTTTAGTGCCTTCTTCAAGCATTTCTACAAATTGTAGTGCCTTCTTTAAGCATTTCTACGAATTTAGTGCCTTCTTTAAGCATTTTTAAAAATTTTAGTGCCGCCCTTATGCATTTCTACAAATTTTAGTGCCGCCCTTATGCATTTTTACAAATTTTAGTGCCTTCTTAACGCATTTTTACAAATTTTAGTGCCTTAGTTATGCATTTTTACAAATTTTAGTGCCTCCTTCAAGCATTTCCTAAAATTTTAGTGCCATCTTCAAGCATTTCTTCAAATTTTAGTTCCTTCTTTAAGCATTTCTACAAATTTTAGTGCCTTCTTTAAGCATTTCTACAAATTTTAGTGCCTTCTTTAAGCATTTCTACAAATTTTAGTGCCTTTTTTAAGCATTTCTACAAATTTTAGTGGCTCCTTTAAGCATTTTTACAAAATTTAGTGCCTTGTTTACGCATTTCTACAAATTTTAGTGCCTTGTTTACGCATTTTTACAAATTTTAGTGCCTTATTAAAGCATTTTTACAAATTTTAGTGCCTTCATTAAGCATTTCTACAAATTTTAGTGCCTTCATTAAGCCTTTTTACAAATTTTAGTGCCTTCATTAAGCATTTCTACAAATTTTAGTGCCTTCTTTATGCATTTTTACAAATTTTAGTGCCTTCTTTAAGCATTTCTACAAATTTTAGTGTCTTTTTCAAGCATTTTTACAAATTTTAGTGCCTTCTTTATGCATTTTTACAAATTTTAGTGCCTTATTAAAGCATTTTTACAAATTTTAGTGCCTTCATTAAGAATTTTTACAAATTTTAGTGCCTTCATTAAGCCTTTTTACAAATTTTAGTGCCTTCTTCAAGCATTCCTACAAATTTTAGTGTCTTCTTTATGCATTTTTACAAATTTTAGTGTCTTCTTTATGCTTTTTTACAAATTTTATTGACTTCTTTAAGCATTTTTACAAATTTTATTGCCTTCTTTAAGCATTTTTACAAATTTTAGTGCCTTCTTTAAGCATTTTTAGAATTTTTAGTGCCTTCTTTAAGCATTTTTAGAAATTTTAGTGGCTTCTTTAGGCATTTTTACAAATTTTAGTGCCTTCTTTAAGCATTTCTACAAATTTTAGTGCCTTCTTTAAGCATTTTTACAAATTTTAGTTTCTTCTTTAAGCATTTTTACAAATTTTAGTGGCTTCTTTAAGCATTTCTACAAATTTTAGTGCCTTCTTTAAGCATTTCTACAAATTTTAGTGCCTTCTTTAAGCATTTCTACAAATTTTAGTGCCTTCTTTAAGCATTTCTACAAATTTTAGTGCCTTCTTGAAGCATTTCTACAAATTTTAGTGCCTTCTTGAAGCATTTCTACAAATTTTAGTGCCTCCTTTAAGCATTTTTACAAATTTTAGTGCCTTGTTTACGCATTTCTACAAATTTTAGTGCCTTCGTCAAGCATTTCTACAAATTTTAGTGCCTTCTACAAGCATTTCTACAAATTTTAGTGTCTTCTTCAAGCATTTTTACAAATTTTAATGCCTTCATTAAAATTTTTTACAAATTTTAGTGCCTTCATTAAGCCTTTTTACAAATTTTAGTGCATTCTTCAAGCATTTTTACAAATTTTAGTGTCTTCTTTATGCATTTCTACAAATTTTAGTGCCTTTTTTATGTATTTTTATGAATTTTAGTGATTTCTTAGAGCATTTTTACAAATTTTAGTGTCGTCTTTATGCATTTTTACAAATTTTAGTGCCGCCTTCAAGCATTTCTACAAATTTTAGTTTCTTCTTTATGCATTTTTACAAATTTTAGTGCCCTTTTTAAGCATTTTTACAAATTTTAGTGCATTCTTCAAGCATTTTTACAAATTTTAGTGCATTCTTCAAGCATTTTTACAAATTTTAGTGCTGCCTTTATGCTTTTTTACAAATTCTCGTGCCTTCTTCAAGCATTTTTACAAATTTTAGTGCTTTCTTCAAGCATTTTTACAAATTTTAGTGCTTTCTTCAAGCATTTTTACAAATTTTAGTGCTTTCTTCAAGCATTTTTACAAATTTTAGTGCTTTCTTCAAGCATTTTTACAAATTTTAGTGTCTTCTTTATGCATTTTTACAAATTTTCGTGCCTTCTTCAAGCATTTTTACAAATTTTAGTGCCGCCTTTATGCATTTTTACAAATTTTAGTGCCTTCTTTAAGCATTTTTACAAATTTTAGTGCCGCCCTTATGCATTTCTACAAATTTTAGTGCCGCCTTTATGCATTTCTACAAATTTTAGTGCCTCCTTCAAGCATTTTTATATATTTTAGTTCCTACTTTATGCATTTTTACAGATTTCATTGCCTTCATTACGCAATTACGCATTTTTACAAATTTTTGGGCCTACTTCACGCATTTTTACAAATTTTACTACCTTCTTTAAGCATTTTTACAAATTTTAGTGCCCTCTTCAAGCATTTTTACAAATTTTAATGCCTATTTATGAATTTTTACAAATTTTAGTGCCTTCATTAAGCATTTCTATAAATTTTAGTGCCTTCTTCAAGCATTTCTACAAATTTTAGTGCCTTCTTCAAGCATTTCTACAAATTTTAGTGCCCTTTTTATGCATTTTTACAAATTTTAGTGCATTCTTCAAGCATTTTTACAAATATTAATGCTGCCTTTATGCATTTTTACAAATTCTCGTGCCTTCTTCAAGCATTTTTACAAATTTTAGTGCTTTCTTCAAGCATTTTTACAAATTTTAGTGCTTTCTTCAAGCATTTTTACAAATTTTAGTGCTTTCTCAAAGCATTTTTACAAATTTTAGTGCCTTCTTTATGCATTTTTACAAATTCTCGTGCCGCCTTCAAGCATTTTTACAAATTTTAGTGCCGCCTTTATGCATTTTTACAAAATTTAGTGCCTTCTTTAAGCATTTTTACAAATTTTAGTGCCGCCCTTATGCATTTCTACAAATTTTAGTGCCTTCTTTATGCATTTCTACAATTTTAGTACCTTCTTTATGCATTTTTACAAATTTTAGTGCCGCCTTTATGCATTTTTACAAATTCTAGTGCCTCCTTCAAGCATTTTTATATATTTTAGTTCCTACTTTATGCATTTTTACAGATTTCATTGCCTTCATTACGCATTTTTTCAAATTTTAGGGCCTACTTCACGCATTTTTACAAATTTTACTGCCTTCTTTAAGCATTTTTACAAATTTTAGTGCCCTCTTCAAGCATTTTTACAAATTTTAATGCCTATTTATGAATTTTTACAAATTTTAGTGCCTTCATTAAGCATTTCTATAAATTTTAGTGCCTTCTTCAAGCATTTCTACAAATTTTAGTGCTGCCTTTATGCATTTTTACAAAATTTAGTGCCTTCTTCAAGCATTTTTACAAATTTTATTGTCTTCTTTTTGCATTTCTACAAATTTTAGTGCCTTCATAAAGCTTTTTTACAAATTTAGTGCCTTCTTTTTGCATTTTTACAAAATTTATTTCCTTTTTTAAGCATTTTTACAAATTTTAGTGCCTTCTTTAAGCACTTTTACAAATTTCAGTGCCTTCTTTATGCATTTTTACAAATTTTAGAGCCTTTTTTACGCATTTTTACAAATTTTAGTGCCTTCTTTAAGTATTTTTACGAATTTTAGTGCCTTCTTTAAGCATTTTTCAAAATTTTATTGCCTCCTTCAAGCATTTTTAAATATTTTAGTGCCTTCTTTATGCATTTTTACAAACTTTAGTGCCTTCTTTATGCATTTTTAAACATTTTAGTGCCTTCTATATTCATTTTTACAAATTTTAGTGCCTTCTTTACGCATTTTTACAAATTTTAGTGCCTTCTATAAGCATTTTTACAAATTTTAGAGCCTTCTTTATGCATTTTTACAAATTTTAGTGCCTTTTTTTATGCATTTTTAAACATTTTAGTGCCTTCTATATGCATTTTTACAAATATTAGTGCCTTCTTTATGCATTTTTACTAATATTAGTGCCTTCTTTAAGCATTTTTACTAATTTTAGTGCCTTCTTCAAGCACATCTACAAATTTTAGTTCCTTCTTTAAGCATTCCTTCAAATTTTAGTGCCTTTTTCAAGCATTTCCTAAAATTTTAGTGCCTTCTTCAAGCATTTCTTCAAATTTTAGTGCCTTCTTTAAGCATTTCTACAAATTTTAGTGCCTTCTTTAAGCATTTCTACAAATTTTAGTGCCTTCTTTAAGCATTTCTACAAATTTTAGTGCCTTGTTTACGCATTTCTACAAATTTTAGTGCCTTGTTTACGCATTTCTACAAATTCTAGTGCCTTCTTCAAGCATTTCTACAAATTTTAGTGTCGTCTTCAAGCATTTTTACAAATTTTAATTCCTTCATTAAGAATTTTTACAAATTTTAGTGCCTTCATTAAGCCTTCTTACAAATTTTAGTGCATTCTTCAAGCATTTTTACAAATTTTAGTGTCTTCTTTATGCATTTCTACAAATTTTAGTGCCTTCTTTACGCATTTTTATGAATTTTAGTGATTTCTTAAGCATTTTTACAAATTTTAGTGTCGTCTTTATGCATTTTTACAAATTTTAGTGCCGCCTTCAAGCATTTCTACAAATTTTAGTTTCTTCTTTATGCATTTTTACAAATTTTAGTGCCTTCTTCAAGCATTTCTACAAATTTTAGTGCCTTTTTTTATGCATTTTTACCAATTTTAGAGCCTTCTTTACGCATTTATACAAATTTTATTGCCGCCTTTAAGCATTTTTACAAATTTTTGTGGCGCCTTTATACATTTTTACAAATTTTAGTGCCATCTTCAAGCATTTCTACAAATTTTAGTGCCTTCTTTAAGCATTTTTACAAATTTTAGTGCCGCCTTTATGCATTTTTACAAATTTTAGTGCCTTCTTCAAGCATTTCTACAAATTTTAGTTCCGCCTTCAAGCATTTTTACAAATTTTAGTGCCTTTTTTAAGCATTTTTACAAATTTTAGTGCCTCTTTCAAGCATTTTTAAAATTTTAGTGCCTTCTTTACAAGCATTTTTAAATATTTTAGTGCCTTCTTTACTCATTTTTTACAAATTTTAGTGCCTTCTTTACGCATTTTTACAAATTTTAGTGCCTTCTTTAAGCATTTTTACAATTTTAGTGCCACCTTAATGCATTTTTACAAATTTTAGTGCCACCTTTATGCATTTTTAAAATTTTAGTGCCTTCTATATGCACTTTTACAAATTTTAGTGCCTTCTTTATGCATTTTTACAAATTTTAGTGCCTTCTTTAAGCATTTTTAAAATTTTTTGCCTTCTTTAAGCATTTTTAAAAATTTTTGTGCCTTCTTTAAGCATTTCCTAAAATTTTAGTGCCTTCTTCAAGCATTTCTTCAAATTTTAGTGCCTTCTTTAAGCATTTCTACAAATTTTAGTGCCTTCTTTAAGCATTTCTACAAATTTTAGTGCCTTCTTTAAGCATTTCTACAAATTTTAGTGCCTTCTTTAAGCATTTTTACAAATTTTAGTGCCTTCTTTAAGCATTTCTACAAATTTTAGTGCTCTTTAAGCATTTTTACAAAATTTAGTGCCTTGTTTACACATTTCTACAAATTTTAGTGCCTTGTTTACGCATTTCTACAAATTTTTAGTGCCTTTTTCAAGCCTTTCTACAAATTTTAGTTTCTTCTTCAAGCATTCTTACAAATTTTAGTGCCTTCTTTATGTATTTTTACAAATTTTAGTGCCTTATTAAAGCATTTCTACAAATTTTAGTGTCTTCTTTATGCATTTTTACAAATTTTAGTGTCTTCTTTATGCATTTTTACAAATTTTAGTGCCGCCTTCATGCATTTTTATAAATTTTAGTGCCTTCTTTAAGCATTTTTACAAATTTTATTGCCTTCTTTAAGCATTTTTACAAATTTTAGTGCCTTCTTTAAGCATTTTTAGAAATTTTAGTGCCGCCTTTAAGCATTTTTAGAAATTTTAGTGCCGCCTTTAAGCATTTTTAGAAATTTTAGTGCAGCCTTTAAGCATTTTTACAAATTTTAGTGCCTTCTTTAAGCATTTTTACAAATTTTAGTGCCTTCTTTAAGCATTTCTACAAATTTTAGTGCCTTCTTTAAGCATTTCTACAAATTTTAGTGCCTTCTTTAAGCATTTCTACAAATTTTAGTGCCTTCTTGAAGCATTTCTACAAATTTTAGTGCCTCCTTTAAGCATTTTCTACAAATTTTAGTGCCTTGTTTACGCATTTTTACAAATTTTAGTGCCTTGTTTACGCATTTTTACAAATTTTAGTGCCTTGTTTACGCATTTCTACAAATTTTAGTGCCTTGTTTACGCATTTCTACAAATTTTAGTGCCTTGTTTACGCATTTCTACAAATTTTAGTGCCTTCTTCAAGCATTTCTACAAATTTTAGTGTCTTCTTCAAGCATTTTTACAAATTTTAATGCCTTCATTAAGAATTTTTACAAATTTTAGTGCCTTCATTAAGCCTGTTTACAAATTTTAGTGCATTCTTCAAGCATTTTTACAAATTTTAGTGTCTTCTTTATGCATTTCTACAAATTTTAGTGCCTTCTTTATGCATTTTTATGAATTTTAGTGATTTCTTAGAGCATTTTTACAAATTTTAGTGTCGTCTTTATGCATTTTTACAAATTTTAGTGCCGCCTTCAAGCATTTCTACAAATTTTAGTTTCTTCTTTATGCATTTTTACAAATTTTAGTGCCGCCTTCAAGCATTTCTACAAATTTTAGTGCCTTTTTTATGCATTTTTACAAATTTTAGTGCATTCTTCAAGCATTTTTACAAATTTTAGTGCCGCCTTTATGCATTTTTACAAATTATTTTGCTGTTTTTACGCATTTTTACAAATTTTATTGCTTTCTTCAAGCATTTTTACAAATTTTAGTGCTTTCTTCAAGCATTTTTACAAATATTAGTGCCTTCTTTATGCATTTATACAAATTCTCATGCCTTCTTCAAGCATTTTTACAAATTTTTGTGCCGCCTTTATGCATTTTTACAAATTTTAGTGCCTTCTTTAAGAATTTTTACAAATTTTAGTGCCGCCCTTATGAATTTCTACAAATTTTAGTGCTGCCTTTATGCATTTCTACAAATTTTAGTGCCGCCATTATGCATTTCTACAAATTTTAGTACCGCCCTTATCCATTTCTACAAATTTCAGTGCCTTCTTCAAGCATTTCTACAAATTTTAGTGCCTTCTTTAAGCATTTTTCCAAATTTTAGAGCCTTCCTCAAGCATTTTTACAAATTTTAGTGCCTTCTTTATGCATTTCTACAATTTTAGTGCATTCTTTATGCATTTTTATAAATTTTAGTGCCGCCTTTATGCATTTTTACAAATTCTAGTGCCTCCTTCAAGCATTTTTATATATTTTAGTTCCTACTTTATGCATTTTTACAGATTTCATTGCCTTCATTACGCATTTTTACAAATTTTAGGGCCTACTTTAATCATTTTTACAAATTTTAGTGCCTTTTTCAAGCATTTTTACAAATTTTATTGCCGCCTTTACGCCTTTTTACAAATTTTACTGCCTTCTTTAAGCATTTTTACAAATTTTAGTGCCCTCTTCAAGCATTTTTACAAATTTTAATGCCTATTTATGCATTTTTACATATTTTAGTGCCTTCATTAAGCATTTCTATAAATCTTAGTGCCGCCTTCAAGCATTTCTACAAATTTTAGTGCTGCCTTTATGCATTTTTACAAATATTAGTGCCTTCTTTATGCATTTTTACTAATATTATTGCCTTCTTTAAGCATTTTTACTAATTTTAGTGCCTTCTTCAAGCACATCTACAAATTTTAGTTCCTTCTTTAAGCATTCCTTCAAATTTTATTGCCTTTTTCAAGCATTTCCTAAAATTTTAGTGCCTTCTTCAAGCATTTCCTAAAATTTTAGTGCCTTCTTCAAGCATTTCTTTAAATTTTAGTGCCTTTTTTAAGCATTTCTACAAATTTTAGTGACTTCTTTAAGCATTTCTACAAATTTTAGTGCCTTCTTTAAGCATTTTATACAAATTTTAGTGCCTCCTTTAAGCATTTTTACAAATTTTAGTGCCTTGTTTTCGCATTTCTACAAATTTTAGTGCCTTCTTTATGCATTTTTACAAATTTTAGTGCCTTCTTCAAGCATTTTTACAAATTTTAGTGCCACCTTCAAGCATTTTTACAAATTTTAGTGCCTTCATTAAGAATTTTTACAAATTTTAGTGCCTTCATTAAGAATTTTTACAAATTTTAGTGCCTTCTTTATGCATTTTTACAAATTTTAGTGTCTTCTTTATGCATTTTTACAAATTTTAGTGTCTTCTTTATGCATTTTTACAAATATTAGTGCCGCCTTCATGCATTTTTACAAATTTTAGTGCCTTTTTGAAGCATTTCTACAAATTTTAGTGCCTTCTTTAGTCATTTTTACAAATTTTAGTGCCGCCTTTATGCATTTTTACAAATTTTAGTGCCTTCTGCAAGCATCTCTACAAATTTTATTGCATTCTTTAAGCATTTCTACAAATTTTAGTGCCTTCTTCAATTATTTCTACAAATTTTAGTGCCTCCTTCAAGACTTTTTACATATTTTAGTGCCTTCTTTAAGCATTTTTACAAATTTTAGTGCTTTCTTTACTCATTTTTACAAATTTTAGTGCCTTCTTTAAGCATTTTTACAAATTTTGTGTGCCTTCTTTATGCATTTTTACAAATTTTAGTTCCTTCTTTATGCATTTTTAACAAAGTTTAGTGCGTTTGTTTTGCATTTTTACAAATATTAGTGCCTTCTTTAAGCATTTTTGAAAATTTTAGTGCCTTCTTCAAGCATTTCTACAAATTTTAGTGCCTTCTTCAAGCATTTCTACAAATTTTAGTGCCTTTTTCAAGCATTTCTACAAATTTTAGTGCCGCCTTCAAGCATTTCTTCAAATTTTAGTGCCTTTTTCAAGCATTTCTACAAATTTTAGTGCCTTCTTTAAGCATTTCTACAAATTTTAGTGCCTTCTTGAAGCATTTTCACTAGTTTTAGAGTCTTCTTCAAGCATTTTTACAAATTTTAGTGTCTTCATTAAGCATTTTCACAAATATTAGTGTCTTCTTTAAGCATTTTCACAAATTTTAGTGTCTTCTTTAAGCATTTTCACAAATATTAGTGTCTTCTTTAAGCATTTTTACAAATTTTAGTGTCTTCTTTAAGCATTTTTACAAATTTTAGTGTCTTCTTTAAGCATTTTTACAAATTTTAGTGCCTTCTTCAAGGATTTTTACAAATTTTAGGGCCTTCTTCAAGCATTTTTCAAGTTTTAGTGCCTTCTTCAAGCATTTTTACAAATTTTAGTGTCTTCTTTAAGCATTTTTACAAATTTTAGGGCCTTCAATCATTTTTACAAATTTTAGTGCCTTCATTAAGCATTTTTACAAATGTTAGTGGCTTCATTAAGCATTTTTACAAATTTGAGTGCCTTCATTAAGCATTTCTACAAATTTGAGTGCCTTCTTTAAGCATTTCTACAAATTTGAGTGCCTTCATTCAGCATTTCTACAAATTTGAGTGCCTTCATTCAGCATTTCTACAAATTTGAGTGCCTTCATTCAGCATTTCTACAAATTTGAGTGCCTTCATTCAGCATTTCTACAAATTTGAGTGCCTTCATTCAGCATTTCTACAAATTTGAGTGCCTTCATTCAGCATTTCTACAAATTTGAGTGCCTTCATTCAGCATTTCTACAAATTTGAGTGCCTTCATTCAGCATTTCTACAAATTTGAGTGCCTTCATTCAGCATTTCTACAAATTTGAGTGCCTTCATTCAGCATTTCTACAAATTTGAGTGCCTTCATTCAGCATTTCTACAAATTTGAGTGCCTTCATTCAGCATTTCTGCAGATTCTAGTGCCTTCATTCAGCATTTCTGCAGATTCTAGTGCCTTCATTCAGCATTTCTGCAGATTCTAGTGCCTTCATTCAGCATTTTTGCAGATTTTAGTGCCTTCATTAAGCATTTCTGCAGATTTTAGTGCCTTCTACAAGATTTTTTTTCTTATGACCTTGTGTTGATTAGTTTTATTGGAATGTGTACGGTGTGTGAACCATAAATCTATGTTAATTCTTCTTGTTTCTTCAACCATCGGTGTAGTAGTTTGTTTTGTGTTTCAGGTGTTGCCATGAGGACATGCAAGTACGATAATTGATGGGTAATTTAGAGATTACCATCACGTAGAAAGCACAGAAACTAAAGTGAAGAGGAATGAAAAGTATAATGTATTTCTTATGTCACGAATGAAAGTAAGTGAAAAAGATTAATTTTTGCATAGTCTAATTTGGCATAACATATACCTTTGTTCGTGCAACCTCATTTACTCGTTTGCCAATATTATTATTACGTTGTTGGGGAATTTTAGAACACTTAGTTACTTTGTAAATAAATTAAAATTGTGAAAATCATATTTTTTTTTTCTATTTCAACTTCCATTACTTACTTGAAAGTGTGCATGAATTCCGGTTTGAAATTCCTCTTATTTTTTTCAGTGCGAAAAATACTGCAAAATAACGAGATGTCTTTTCTTTATAACAAAGCTATGTAATATGTCAATATTGTATGTACCTGCGTTATTTTTTAACAATATTCCTTCATTTAATCTATTTGAGTGCCTTATGTGTTAAGTTGACTTTATTTTCTCATATTGTTCAATCTATTAAAGGGATTTTTAAGGAATATAAAAACCAAATTGAATTTAATATATTTATTACTAGTGAAATATCTATATTTCAGATGCTTCATTGATTAAACTACAACGCAGTAATCGAAATGATGCAATCATTGGTTCGGAAAGAAGCTTGGACAATTCCCGCTTACTGAAGTATGCCAGAGAGACTTGCTGTTCATTAAAGGTGAGAAGATCGTTTACTCCTTTTCATCCCCTTTTCTACTGCTAATACCCATTTCTGCTCTTTCACCCCTTTTCACACTGCTTTTCTGCTGTTTTGCCTTTGCTCTCCCCCCTTTCCTTCACATTTAACATCTATTGACCTCTTCTGCACTTTTACCCCCCCCCCCTTTTTCAGCACTTTTAACGTTTTCTACACCTTTACCCCTTTACACCACTTAACCCTTTTGCACTTTCAGCCCTCTTTTCACTCCCCCCTATTCTGCACTTTTAACCCTCCTCATCTCGTTTTCTACTGTTTCACCCAGTTTTACTTTTCGCCACCTCTTTACTGCGGCTTCACCTTTTTACCCCCTTTAGTTCACTTCTACCAACTTTTAACCCCCTTCGTCTGCACTTTTACCCCATTCAATCACCCTTTTCTGCACTTTTACCCTCGCCACTTTTACCCCCTTTTCACCACTGTTAACCATTTTTCACTGCCCTTTTTTTTTCATAACATTTAACCCCTTTTCACCATCTTTTCTGCACTTTTACACCAGTTTCACCACTCTCACCCCTTTGTCTGCATTTTCACCTCTCTCACCCCTTTGTCTGCATTTTCACCTCTCTCACCCCTTTGTCTGCATTTTCACCTCTCTCACCCCTTTGTCTGAATTTTCACCACTTTCACCCCTTTGTCTGCATTTTCACCACTTTCACCCCTTTTCTGCATTTTAACCCCTTTCACCACTTTTCTGTATTTTCACCACTTTCACCCCCTTGTCTGCATTTTCACCACTTTTACCCCCCTTTTTACCCCCTTTTCTGCACTTTTACCTCCTTTTCTGCACTTTTACCCCCTTTTACCCCCCTTTTCTGCACTTTTACCCCCTTTTTTACCCTTTTCTGCAGTTTTACCCCCCTTTTTATCCCTTTTCTGCACTTTTACCCCCCCTTTTCTGCACTTTTACCCCCCTTTTTACCCCCTTTTCTGCACTTTTACCCCCCTTTTACCCCCCTTTTTCTGCAGTTTTACCCCCTTTTTTACCCCTTTTTCTGCACTTTTACCCCCTTTTCTGCACCTTTACCCCCCTTTTCTGCACTTTTACCCCCTTTTTACCCCCCTTTTCTGCACTTTTACCCCCTTTTTACCCCCTTTTCTGCACTTTTACCCCCTTTTTACCCCCCTTTTCTGCACTTTTACCCCTTTTTACCCCCTTTTCTGTACTTTTACCCCCCTTTTACCCCCTTTTCTGCACTTTTACCCCCCTTTTTACCCCCCTTTTCTGCACTTTTACCCCCTTTTCTGCACTTTTACCCCCCTTTTTACCCCCCTTTTTTGCACTTTTACCCCCCTTTTTACCCCCCTTTTCTGCACTTTTACCCCCCTTTTTGCCACCCTTTTCTGCACATCTACCCCCTTTTTACCCCCCTTTTCTGCACTTTTACCCCCTTTTTACCCCCCTTTTCTGCACTTTTACCCCCTTTTTACCCGCCTTTTCTGCACTTTTACCCCCCCCCCCTTTTTACCCCCCTTTTCTGCACTTTTACCCCCCTTTTTACCCCCCTTTTCTGCACTTTTACCCCCCCTTTTTACCCCCCTTTTCTGCACTTTTACCCCCCCTTTTTACCCCCCTTTTCTGCACTTTTACCCCCATTTTTACCCCCCTCTCTGCACTTTTACCCCCCTTTTTACCCCCCTGTTCTGCACTTTTACACCCCTTTTTACCCCCCTTTTCTCCACTATTAACCCCCTTTTTACCCCCCTTTTCTCCACTTTTACCCCCCTTTTTACCCCCCTTTTCTGCACTTTTACCCCCTTTTTACCCCCCTTTTCTGCACTTTCACCCCCTTTTTACCCCCCTTTCTGCACTTTTACCCCCCTTTTTACCCACCTTTCTGCACTTATACCCCCCTTTTTACCCCCCTTTCTGCACTTTTACCCCCCTTTTTTGCACTTTCACCCCCCTTTTTACCCCCCTTTTCTGCACTTTTACCCCCCTTTTTACCCCCCTTTTCTGCACTTTTACCCCCCTTTTTACATCCCTTTTCTGTACTTTTACCACCCTTTTTACCTCCCTTTTCTGCACTTTTACCCCCTTTTTACCCCCCTTTTCTGCACTTTTACCCCCCTTTTCTACACTTTTACCCCCCTTTTTACCCCCTTTTTTGCACTTTTACCCCCCTTTTTACCCCCCTTTTCTGCACTTTTACCCCCCTTTTTACCCCCCTTTTCTGCACTTCTACCCTCTTTTTACTCCCCTTTTCTGCACTTTTACCCCCTTTTTACCCCCCTTTTCTCCACTTTTACCCCCCTTTTCTCCACTTTTACCAACCTTTTTACCCCCCTTTTCTCCACTTTTACCAACCTTTTTACCCCCCTTTTCTCCACTTTTACCAACCTTTTTACCCCCCTTTTCTCCACTTTTACCAACCTTTTTACCCCCCTTTTCTCCACTTTTACCCCCCTTTTTACCCCCCTTTTCTCCACTTTTACCCCCCTTTTTACCCCCCTTTTCTCCACTTTTACCCCCCTTTTTACCCCCCTTTTCTCCACTTTTACCCCCCTTTTTACCCCCCTTTTCTCCACTTTTACCCCCCTTTTTACCCCCCTTTTCTCCACTTTTACCCCCCTTTTTACCCCCCTTTTCTCCACTTTTACCCCCTTTTTACCTCCCTTTTCTGTACTTTTACCCCCCTTTTTACCTCCCTTTTCTGCACTTTTACCCCCCTTTTCTACACTTTTACCCCCCTTTTTACCCCCCTTTTTTGCACTTTTACCCCCCTTTTTTGCACTTTTACCCCCCTTTTTACCCCCCTTTTCTGCACTTTTACCCCCCTTTTTACCCCCCTTTTCTGCACTTCTACCCCCTTTTTACCCCCCTTTTCTGCACTTTTACCCCCTTTTTACCCCCCTTTTCTCCACTTTCACCCCCCTTTTCTCCACTTTTACCCCCCTTTTTACCCCCTTTTCTGCACTTTTACCCCCCTTTTTACCCCCCTTTTCTCCACTATTACCCCCCTTTTTACCCCCCTTTTCTCCACTTTTCCCCCTCTTTTTACCCCCCTTTTCTGCACTTTTACCCCCCTTTTTACCCCCCTTTTCTGCACTTTCACCCCCCTTTTTACCCGCCTTTCTGCACTTTTACCCCCCTTTTTACCCGCCTTTCTGCACTTTTACCCCCCTTTTTACCCCCCTTTCTGCACTTTTACCCCCCTTTTTACCCCCCTTTTCTGCACTTTTACCCCCCTTTTTACCTCCCTTTTCTGTACTTTTACCCCCCTTTTTACCTCCCTTTTCTGCACTTTTACCCCCTTTTTACCCACCTTTTCTACACTTTTACCCCCCTTTTTACCCCCCTTTTTTGCACTTTTACCCCCCTTTTTTGCACTTTTACCCCACTTTTTACCCCCCTTTTCTGCACTTTTACCCCCCTTTTTACCCCCCTTTTCTGCACTTCTACCCCCTTTTTACCCCCCTTTTCTGCACTTCTACCCCCTTTTTACCCCCCTTTTCTGCACTTTTACCCCCTTTTTACCCCCCTTTTCTCCACTTTTACCCCCCTTTTCTCCACTTTTACCCCCCTTTTTACCCCCCTTTTCTCCACTTTTAGCCCCCTTTTTACCCCCCTTTTCTCCACTTTTACCTCCCCTTTTTACCCCCCTTTTCTCCACTTTTACCCCCCTTTTTACCCCCCTTTTTACCCCCCTTTTCTCCACTTTTACCCCCTTTTTACCCCCCTTTTCTCCACTTTTACCCCCCTTTTTACCCCCCTTTTCTCCACTTTAACCCCCTTTTTTACCCCCCTTTTCTCCACTTTTACCCCCCTTTTTACCCCCCTTTTCTCCACTTTTACTCCCCTTTTTACCCCCCTTTTCTCCACTTTTACCCCCCTTTTTACCCCCCTTTTCTCCACTTTTACCCCCCTTTTTACCCCCCTTTTCTCCACTTTTACCCCCCTTTTTACCCCCCTTTTCTCCACTTTTACCCCCCTTTTTACCCCCCTTTTCTCCACTTACCCCCCTTTTTACCCCACTTTTCTCCACTTTTACCCCCCTTTTTACCCCCCTTTTCTCCACTTTTACCCCCCTTTTTACCCCCCTTTTCTCCACTTATTTTACCCCCCTTTTTACCCCCTTTTCTCCACTTTTTTTACCCCCCTTTTTACCCCCCCTTTTACCCCCTTTTCTCCACTTTATTTACCCCCCTTTTTATCCCCCTTTTCTCCACTTTTTTTACCCCCCTTTTTGCCCCCCTTTTCTCCATTTTTTTACCCCCTTTTTACCCCCCTTTTCTCCACTTTTACCCCCCTTTTTACCCCCCTTTTCTCCACTTTTACCCCCCTTTTTACCCCCCTTTTCTCCACTTTCACCCCCTTTTTACCCCACTTTTCTCCACTTTTACCCCCTTTTTACCCCCCTTTTCTCCACTTTTACCCCCCTTTTTAACCCCCTTTTCTCCACTTTTACCCCCCTTTTTACCCTTTTCTCCACTTTTACCCCCCTTTTTACCCCCCTTTTCTCCACTTTTTTACCCCCCTTTTTACCCCCCTTTTCTCCACTTTTTTTACCCCCCTTTTTACCCCCCTTTTCTCCACTTTTTTTACCCCCCTTTTTACCCCCCTTTTCTCCACTTTTTTTACCCCCCTTTTCTCCACTTTTACCCCCCTTTTTACCCCCCTTTTTACCCCCCTTTTCTCCACTTTTACCCCCTTTTTACCCCCCTTTTCTCCACTTTTACCCCCCTTTTTACCCCCCTTTTCTCCACTTTTACCCCCCTTTTTACCCCCCTTTTCTCCACTTTTACCCCCCTTTTTACCCCCCTTTTCTCCACTTTTTTTACCCCCCTTTTTACCCCCCTTTTCTCCACTTTTTTTACCCCCCTTTTTACCCCCCTTTTCTCCACTTTTTTTACCCCCCTTTTTACCCCCCTTTTCTCCACTTTTTTTACCCCCCTTTTACCCCCCTTTTCCCCTTTTTTTACCCCCCTTTTCTCCACTTTTACCCCCATTTTTACCCCCTTTTCTCCACTTTTACCCCCATTTTTACCCCCCTTTTCTCCACTTTTACCCCCCTTTTTACCCCCTTTTCTCCACTTTTACCCCCCTTTTTACCCCCTTTTCTCCACTTTTACCCCCCTTTTTACCCCCTTTTCTCCACTTTTACCCCCTTTTCTCCACTTTTACCCCTCTTTTCACCCCCTTTTCTCCACTTTTACTCCCCTTTTTACCCCCTTTTCTCCACTTTTACCCCCTTTTTACCCCCTTTTCTCCACTTTTACCCCCCTTTTTACCCCCTTTTCTCCACTTTTACCCCCCTTTTTACCCCCCTTTTCTCCACTTTTCCCCCTCTTTTTACCCCCTTTTCTCCACTTTTACCCCCTTTTTACCCCCTTTTCTCCACTTTTACCCCCCTTTTTACCACCTTTTCTTCACTTTACCCCCCTTTTTACCCCCCTTTTCTCCACTTTAACCCCCCTTTTTACCCCCTTTTCTCCACTTTTACCCCCCTTTTTACCCCCCTTTTCTCCACTTTTACCCCCCTTTCTACCCCCCTTTTCTCCACTTTTACCCCCCTTTTTACCCCCCTTTTCTCCACTTTTACCTCACTTTTTACCCCTCTTTTCTCCACTTTTACCCCCCTTTTTACCCCTTTTCTCCAATTTTACCCCCTTTTTACCCCCCTTTTTACCCCCTTTTCTCCACTTTTACCCCCCTTTTTACCCCCCTTTTCTCCACTTTTACCCCCCTTTTTACCCCCCTTTTCTCCACTTTTACCCCCCTTTTTACCCCCCTTTTCTCCACTTTTACCCCCCTTTTTACCCCCCTTTTCTCCACTTTTACCCCCCTTTTTACCCCCCTTTTCTCCACTTTTACCCCCCCTTTTTACCCCCCTTTTCTCACTTTTACCCCCCTTTTTACCCCCCCTTTTCTCCACTTTTACCCCCTTTTTACCCCCCTTTTCTCCACTTTTACCCCACTTTTTACCCCCCTTTTCTCCACTTTTACCCCCCTTTTTACCCCCCTTTTCTCCAATTTTACCCCCCCTTTTTACCCCCCTTTTCTCCACTTTTACCCCCTTTTTACCCCCCTTTTCTCCTTTTACCCCCTTTTTACCCCCTTTTCTCCTTTTACCCCTCTTTTTTACCCCCCTTTTCTCCACTTTTACCCCCTTTTACCCCCCTTTTTACCCCCCTTTTTACTCCCCTTTTCTCCACTTTTACCCCCCTTTTAACCCCCTTTTTCTCCACTATTACCCCCCTTATTACCCCCCTTTTTACCCCCCTTTTCTCCACTATTACCCCCTTTTACCCCCCTTTTTACCCCCTTTTCTCCACTTTTACCCCCCTTTTTACCCCCCTTTTCTCCACTTTACCCCCCTTTTTACCCCCCTTTTTCTCCACTTTTACCCCCCTTTTTACCCCCCTTTTCTCCACTTACCCCCCTTTTTCCCCCCTTTTTAACCCCCTTTTCTCCCCCTTTTACCCCCCTTTTTACCCCCCTTTTCTCCACTTTTACCCCCCTTTTACCCCCCTTTTCTCCACTTTTACCCCCCTTTTTACCCCCCTTTTCTCCACTTTTACCCCCCTTTTTACCCCCCTTTTCTCCACTTTTACCCCCCTTTTTACCCCCCTTTTCTCCACTTTTACCCCCCTTTTTACCCCACTTTTTCCACTTTTACCCCCCTTTTTACCCCCCTTTTTCCACTTTTACCCCTTTTTACCCCCCCTTTTTCCACTTTTACCCCCCTTTTACCCCCCTTTTCTCCACTTTTACCCCCCTTTTTACCCCCCTTTTCTCCACTTTTACCCCCCTTTTTACCCCCCTTTTCTCCACTTTTACCCCCCTTTTTACCCCCCTTTTCTCCACTTTCACCCCCCTTTTTACCCCCCTTTTCTCCACTTTCACCCCCCTTTTTACCCCCCTTTTCTCCACTTTTACCCCCCTTTTTACCCCCCTTTTCTCCACTTTTACCCCCCTTTTTACCCCCCTTTTCTCCACTTTTACCCCCCTTTTTACCCCCCTTTTCTCCACTTTTACCCCCCTTTTTACCCCCCTTTTCTCCACTTTTACCCCCCTTTTTACCCCCCTTTTCTCCACTTTTACCCCCCTTTTTACCCCCCTTTTCTCCACTTTTACCCCCCTTTTTACCCCCCTTTTCTCCACTTTTACCCCCCTTTTTACCCCCCTTTTCTCCACTTTTTTTACCCCCCTTTTTACCCCCCTTTTCTCCACTTTTTTACCCCCCTTTTTACCCCCCTTTTCTCCACTTTTTTTACCCCCCTTTTCTCCACTTTTACCCCCCTTTTTACCCCCCTTTTCTCCACTTTTACCCCCTTTTACCCCCCTTTTTACCCCTCTTTTCTCCACTTTTACCCCCCTTTTTACCCCCCCTTTTCTCCACTTTTACCCCCCTTTTTACCCCCCTTTTTACCCCCCTTTTCTCCACTTTTACCCCCCTTTTTACCCCCCTTTTCTCCACTTTTACCCCCCTTTTTACCCCCCTTTTCTCCACTATTACCCCCCTTTTTACCCCCCTTTTCTCCACTATTATCCCCCTTTTTACCCCCCTTTTCTCCACTATTACCCCCCTTTTTACCCCCCTTTTCTCCACTATTACCCCCCTTTTTACCCCCCTTTTCTCCACTATTACCCCCCTTTTTACCCCCCTTTTCTCCACTATTACCCCCCTTTTTACCCCCCTTTTCTCCACTATTACCCCCCTTTTTACCCCCCTTTTCTCCACTTTTACCCCCCTTTTTACCCCCCTTTTCTCCACTTTTACCCCCCTTTTTACCCCCCTTTTCTCCACTTTTACCCCCCTTTTTACCCCCCTTTTCTCCACTTTTACCCCCCTTTTTACCCCCCTTTTCTCCACTTTTACCCCCCTTTTTACCCCCCTTTTCTCCACTTTTACCCCCCTTTTTACCCCCCTTTTCTCCACTTTTACCCCCCTTTTTACCCCCCTTTTCTCCACTTTTACCCCCCTTTTTACCCCCCTTTTCTCCACTTTTACCCCCCTTTTTACCCCCCTTTTCTCCACTTTTACCCCCCTTTTTACCCCCCTTTTCTCCACTATTACCCCCCTTTTTACCCCCCTTTTCTCCACTATTACCCCCCTTTTTACCCCCCTTTTCTCCACTATTACCCCCTTTTTACCCCCCTTTTTCCACTTTTCTCCACTTTTACCCCCTTTTTACCCCCCTTTTCTCCACTTTTACCCCCCTTTTTACCCCCCTTTTCTCCACTTTTACCCCCCTTTTTACCCCCCTTTTCTCCACTTTTACCCCCCTTTTTACCCCCCTTTTCTCCACTTTTACCCCCCTTTTTACCCCCCTTTTCTCCACTTTTACCCCCCTTTTTACCCCCCTTTTCTCCACTTTTACCCCCCTTTTTACCCCCCTTTTCTCCACTTTTACCCCCCTTTTTACCCCCCTTTTCTCCACTTTTACCCCCCTTTTTACCCCCCTTTTCCCCTTTTACCCCCCTTTTTACCCCCCTTTTCTCCACTTTTACCCCCCTTTTTACCCCCCTTTTCTCCACTTTTACCCCCCTTTTTACCCCCCTTTTCTCCACTTTTACCCCCCTTTTTACCCCCCTTTTCTCCACTTTTACCCCCCTTTTTACCCCCCTTTTCTCCACTTTTACCCCCCTTTTTACCCCCCTTTTCTCCACTTTTACCCCCCTTTTTACCCCCCTTTTCTCCACTTTTACCCCCCTTTTTACCCCCCTTTTCTCCACTTTTACCCCCCTTTTTACCCCCCTTTTCTCCACTTTTACCCCCCTTTTTACCCCCCTTTTCTCCACTTTTACCCCCCTTTTTACCCCCCTTTTCTCCACTTTTTTTTTACCCCCCTTTTCTCCACTTTTACCCCCTTTTCTCCACTTTTACCCCCCTCCACTTTTTACCCCCCTTTTCTCCACTTTTACCCCCCTTTTTACCCCCCTTTTCCCTTTTCTCCACTTTTACCTCTTTTCAACCCCCTATTAAATTAGTGTAACAATTGTATTGAAGTAACTTTTTTTTACACTTCAAATTAGCTTTTGACGTCTTTGATTGTGTGAAATATTTCACACGACATTTCAGTGCAGAATATAGATCGTTTGAACATCATGTAAATATGTTGAATAGATAATCTTATCTTGCACAATGATAATCAATTTGGCTTAAAAAAATTCATTCTACTTTAAGTTTTTGGAAAGATCTGAAAACGCTTTTTTGCCATAGGAATGTAAGAATAATCTTAAGTAATTTCATAAATGTTATTTGCAGTAATAAATAGTTACAATATTTATTTCTATATATTACAGCTCGTTGAAATCTTTTGAATTTACATACCATCATAACAAGGGCTACTGCACATTGAACATGAATGGCCGCTAATCAAGTCTTCCAGTATTGAGGATGCTCACAATCCTCTGCTCCAGAAGTTAGTAAACAAACACTGATGCTTAGAAAAGGTACGCAGTCCTCTATCGTGGATTTCCAGACTGGACACATCTGAAAAATAATGAGTTATTAGGGCATGGTGATCCAAAGATGAATTAAGTCTATGTCTCTTTGCTTCTTGGCGTTGGCGAGAGGTAATTTTAACTATTTTGGTCATTAGGAAAATATTTTCATACCAATACCTCAATTACAGTACATAAGAATTTTGACAATATCCGCCTTTCCTAGCATTGTATTTTCTACTGCCATGTCAGTCAGTTAACTGTTCGCTAGGTTTCTTTGTACATTTGATAAACTATCAGTTGATAAAACTGCATAATTTAAAGTTACTTTAACGTAAATAACTGAATTACTCATCATAGACACTGACCTTAATACCCTCAAAATTTATAATGTATTCAGTTTAAAGTTACCAATCTTAAATTGGCATAATGAAATTTTTTGTAATGCCCTTTAGAATAAAAAGAAAAGTTTCATGTTGTAAAAGTCATTACGAGTCTCCTGTTACAAGAACGACTACGATAGTTTCGAAAGTCATTGGCGTCGAGAGAGAGAGAGAGAGAGAGAGAGAGAGAGAGAGAGAGCGAGAATGAGTGAGAGCGAGAGAGCAGCGAGAATGAGTGAGAGCGAGAGAGCAGCGAGAATGAGTGAGAGCGAGAGAGCAGCGAGAATGAGTGAGAGCGAGAGAGCAGCGAGAATGAGTGAGAGCGAGAGAGCAGCGAGAATGAGTGAGAGCGAGAGAGCAGCAAGAATGAGTGTGAGAACAAGATATACCAGCAGCAAGAATGAGTGCGAGTGGAAAGAATGAGTGAGAGCGAGAGAGCAGCAAGAAGGAGTGAGATAGCAGTAAGGATGAGAGAGAGAGCAGCTAGAATAAGTGAGAGCGAGAGAGCAGCAAGAATGAGTGAGAGCGATAGAGCAGCAAGAATGAGTGAGAGAGCGAGAGACAGCACCAAGAATGGATGAAAGCAAGATATAGCAGCAACAATGAATGATTAATGGATTTAAAGTTTTCTGATATCTAAGGTCATTGACGCCGGCACCAAGAAGTGAAAAATAAGCAAGAGAAAGAGGAGAAACTTGTGAGGTGACAAAGCAGATACGCATAAAAGGCTACTAACAATAAAATGTGACAAAAGTGAATCGACAATATTTTATATGAAGATTAAGGGACCACAACTGAACATAGAGTAACAATAGCAGTCAGAAGTGAATAAATGAAATAGTTAGAAATAAAGGAGAAACAAAATTTATCCAGATTATGCTATTAATAATAGAAAAGATAAACAATTGCATGGTGAAAGAGTGAACGGCTAAACCTGGTGAACATGGCGAGACTTGAGAATATATATTGAAATTCAGGTTTGAAGACAGAAAAAATTCAGAAGCGATTAAGATTGTACCATTGAAAAGCAGGTAACGAAAAGAGTTTACTTTGACGTACCAAAGAAAAAATTTGATCGTTTACAGAATAAAGGAGTTTAAAGATAAATAGTGCACAAAAACAAAGATCAATGAGTGAAAAAAGTTATTCATATTTTCAAACATCGAACAATTTAAAAGTTAAAGTTACTGACCACCAAAAAATAATATTCATACGGAGTTATCAGTTAAGAAAACAATAGACAACAAAACCTTAAAAGGAATATAACTAACAAACTAATGTAGCCAAAGAATATCGAAATAAGGGAGAAGCTGTCAACCATGAAATAACAGGGGAGAAATGTGCAAATGGAAGCTGTAATACAAAATATTAACCCTCCGTTTTGGTTACTATAAAATCCTACTTTTAATAAAAGTTGCCGAATATTTAGTCAAAAGCCGATTTTAATGTATCGTGTGCTGTAATAGAATACAGCAAGTCAGCACGATTAATATGTAGTAGTTACTTTTGTGCATTTTATATTTGATATAAGAACAGACCAACAACAATAATCGAGGATATAATAATAGCAAGAGAAATAATTGATTATTCTAAGTCACACGAAGCAATCTTATGAACTGGTTCCTCCCTCAATTAAAATGTACTATTGAATAATGACCGATTATGATTAAACAGTATTGACTGAACTACTAAGACAGTTAATAAAAAACGGACTACATGAATCTATGAAGATATAAGTTTAACAAATAATGACTTTGAAAACTAATAATTTCAATACTTAAATATTGCATTTTTTTTTTACTTAAACTAAGACCAAAATCAAATACACTTTTGTACTCACTTCTTCTAGGGGTCTTAATGTCTTTTTGCATATGGTCAGAAAAGTCCACTTGAAAACCTGTTCGACTATAATCCAAAATCTGCAAATTCAAAAAGATGATTATTAGAAGAAAATTGAAAGAATTTAGTAGTTGAGAAAGTCATTTAAGCATAACAATTTACCTGATAATTCTCGAGTTTTATCCAACGCCAATGATATTTTGCAACATGAATTTAAACACCTCAAACGCATGATTTTTATATAACTTAAGGATGTCTTTCTCGACTCCATGGGTGTTATTCATTATCCATAAAACCTATTTTTGTTACTAGCGAGACTTGTAAATTTGTTGTAAAGCAAAAAACTGAATATTTAAGCTGACAGAAAACACCTAAAATAGTTAAATCGTTAATGCATATATATTGCTATTAAAGTTATAAAACATATTTTTGAATCACTAACAAACAAAATCATTTTCAAGAACTTTACAATTATCACTTTACCTTACGTGCAATTTGCACTATTAAGTATTATAAAGTAATTATGTACTTCATACACAGTAAAAGTAAGAGTGCCATGAACATCAGAGGAATATAACAATTCAACTAAGAAAAAATTGGGATCTTCGAAGGAAACTATTGTTGAAGTGGTAGTGAAATACTAACATGCAAAATATTGTACTTTAAAAAAAAAGAGAAAAAGAAAAGTGACCCCTCTGTGTTATCATATATTGAAACTTCACTATAGAACATCAAATTTTGAAGAGTTTCATATAATCCAGTTACATGTTATACCCTTGCTTATTGATATTTAATATCATTTGTAAAAAGTTTTATGACGATAGCTTTAAAACTTTCGTGCCTTGCATTCTAGGTTTATATTAGAACCAAGAATAGACTTAATATATTTTCATGATACCCCAAGTTCTGCTCAGTTACCCAACATATGACAGTTCACGACCTAAGAAATTAGTTTGACATCACAACACAGTAAAGCAATTCTAGCCAAAAAATTATATTCTTTGAAATAGATTTAAAAAAAGTTTCAGATTACTCACTAATAAGAAATAGCTAGACATTTATGACCATAAACCTCAAAGAAAAGTCCTGAATATTCTTAAAATGAAAATATTAAACCAGAGAATAGTTTTCCTTTTCTATCTTCAATTTTGAAGCCTCATTGCCGAAAATAGACAAACTTGAGGCATGCACAAATTGAGAAGCAGTTAAAGAACACTATTAGTACAAGGTAAGTGTCCTTTTTTAAAAATCAAAACAATCCTCTACATGGAAGAAAACTACTACATCCACATTCGCTACAAAGCAGAAGAGGTGATGACAACGATATTGTCCAAAAATAAATCTTAAAGAAGTAAAGTCTTGAGTTTTCACAATAAAGTAGATTATGAGTACAAGTGACTGGACAGGGAGTCTTTGAAGTTCAAATTTATGTCAAATTAGATCATCCAGGAGAGAGAGAGAGAGAGAGAGAGAGAGAGCGAAAGATAGCAAGAGAATGTGAGAGCGAAAGATAGCAAGAGAGAGTGAGAGCGAAAGATAGCAAGAGAGAGTGAGAGCGAAAGATAGCAAGAGAGAGTGAGAGCGAAAGATAGCAAGAGAGAGTGAGAGCGAAAGATAGCAGGAGAGAGTGAGAGCGAAAGATAGCAGGAGAGAGTGAGAGCGAAAGATAGCAGGAGAGAGTGAGAGCGAAAGATAGCAGGAGAGAGTGAGAGCGAAAGATAGCAGGAGAGAGTGAGAGCGAAAGATAGCAGGAGAGAGTGAGAGCGAAAGATAGCAGGAGAGAGTGAGAGCGAAAGATAGCAGGAGAGAGTGAGAGCGAAGGATAGCAGGAGAGAGTGAGAGCGAAGGATAGCAGGAGAGAGTGAGAGCGAAGGATAGCAGGAGAGAGTGAGAGCGAAGGATAGCAAGAGAGAGTGAGAGCGAAAGATAGCAAGAGAGAGTGAGAGCGAAAGATAGCAAGAGAGAGTGAGAGCGAAGGATAGCAAGAGAGAGTGAGAGCGAAGGATTGCAAGAGAGAGTGAGAGCGAAAGATAGCAAGAGAGAGTGAGAGCGAAGGATTGCAAGAGAGAGAGAGCGAAAGATAGCAAGAGAGAGTGAGAGCGAAAGATAGCAAGAGAGAGTGAGAGCGAAAGATGGCAAGAGAGTGAGAGCGAAAGATAGCAGGAGAGAGTAAGAGCGAAAGATAGCAGGAGAGAGTGAGAGCGAAAGATAGCGCGAGCGAAAGATAGCAAGAGAGTGTGAGAGTGAAAGATAGCAAGAGAGTGAAAGATAGCAAGAGAGTGAAAGATAGCAAGAGAGTGAAAGATAGCAAGAGAGTGAAAGATAGCAAGAGAGTGTGAGGGTGAAAGATGGCAAGAGAGAGTGAAAGATGGCAAAAGAGAGTGTGAGAGTGAAAGAGGGCAAGAGAGAGTGAAAGATGGCAAAAGAGAGTGAAAGATAGCTAGAAAGAGTGAGAGCGAAAGATACCTAGAGTGTGATGGCGAGAGCAGAAGATAGCTAGAGAATGAGTGAGAGCGAAAGATAGCTAGAGAGTGATAGCGAGAGCAAATGATAGCTAGAGAGTGAGCGTGAGAGCAAATGATAGCTAGAGTGTGATAGCAAGAGAGAACAAGTGAAAAAGCAAGAGAACAGGAGAAAATGTGGAACAAGAGAAAAGTGAGAGAAAGGGGGGTAAAGTACATATGTAAAAAGACTATAAACAATGAAGATGACAGAAAAGTAAAACAATATCTCATAATAAGAGTAAGGGGCCAAAAATAAACACCTCGCTTAACAACAACAATCGTAAGTGAACGTAAGATGTAATTAGAAGCAAAGGAAAAACCAAAAGTATGAGTTATCAGAGTTATCAAGATGATAATAGTATAAAGAGGCTAATTGCACGGTTAAAGACTCAACCTCAAATCCTGTTGAAAACGGCTTAGAAAAGAAAATATTGAAATTCATAATGGAAGAAAGGAAAAAATAAAAGCATATGAGTAATACCATTGAAAAAGCAGGCAACGAGACGAAACCATTTTGACGAAACTAAAGGATAAACGTAAATTTTTACAGGAGATCGAGCAGTGTATTATACATAATGCATAAACACAAAGACAAAAGATGTCGAATGAAAAAAAATATATTTCTAAACAACGAACAATTAAAAAGTTAATTCAAAACTTCTTGCTGCTAAAAATAGTGTTCATACAAAGTCAAAGTTATGAAATCAAGTTCTATTTACATAAAACAACAAGTCATAAAAAGAAATGAATAAGCAAAGTAAAAAAAAAAATGTAGCCACAGAATATCGATGTAAGGGAGGAACTGTCAACCACGAAATAAGAACAGGATTAGTGAGCAAATGGACTCTGTAGTATAAAAAAAAAAAAGTAAGTATTCCTTTGGGTTACTAGAAAATCTTCCTTTAAATAAAAGTTGCAAAGTATTCCACCAAAACAGAACTAAATTTAGTATAGTGAATCATATAATGTCTTGGAATATTGCAAATCGACAAGATTAAAATACAGTGGTTTCCTTGGCACATATGTTCGTTGAAATATAAGCACAGAACAATGAACAATACTTAGTAATATTATGTTAGAGAATTATCAATTAAGTGTTCAAACCAACGTGATGCAATCTTATAAAAGGATACCACCAAGAAAATAGAATTTGCTATTAATAATCGAAATAATAATGATGATTATGATATCTATAATAATAACATTTGATAGCAAGGATAAAACAGTACAAACTAAAACACCACGAAATACAGCTCACCAGAAAGTAACTACATACAGTATATGAAAAAGGAAGACCTAAGAGTAATTCCAAGAGTAATTCCCATGGAAACTAATAATGCCTCAAAAATAGTTTGACAGCAAACTGAAAGGACAATGTCCTCGAAACTACACTATAGGAACTTCTTCTCGAGCTCTTAATGGAAGTTTGCACTGGAACACGGTAAGAAAAATCATACAAAATCCCATTCATGTATCATCCAAAATCGGAAAAATCGAATAAAGATGATTATAAGAACAAGAAAAAATCTCTAGAGAAGTAAAGTACAATTTAATTTAATAATTTACCTGAAATAGTAATTCAGAGCTTTATCCTAAGTCCGTAAGAGCTTGCAACACAAATTTAAACTCTTGATTTTGTAGCTTACCTAAGGCAGTGTTTCTTCAACTCCATAGGTATTCTTCTATATCCACAAAACTTAGTTTCAAGCCAAACTTCTCAATTCATTATGAAACCAGAACCTGAATGGAAAGTTCGCCGAAAGCACCTAAAATAGTAAACATCATTAATGCCAAAATATTTCTGGTCAAGTTATACAAACTTTTTGAATCACAAGTAATAAAAATATAGCAAACATTACCTCTTGCGGAATTACACTATGAAGTATTACACAAGTTCCCTCAATGTTTTAGACAAAGCATATAGCTATATTCAGATACACTATATTATACAAGCATATAGCTATATTCAGATACAATATATTATACACAGCATATAGCTAGATTCAACAAGCGTCATCTGACAACTATTTCATTTTGTTAACAGTGAAAAGCATACACACTCCCTAGATCTGCACGCCAATCTCTTTTTCCTGTTATTTTGCATTAATCATTCAGCTGTAAAACCACGTTTTCAGTTCCCTTATAAATTTACTAAATCCCTTTATAATTTTGAATACTGAAAACAGATTCGATTTTATTATCTGAATCTGTAAATATTTGTTGCACTCTCAAAAAAAAAAGAAAAAAAAAGTATCATAAAAGGTCAGATTTCAGGCGGAAAAGGGAAACCATTTAGCGCTATTCAGTTGACTGTCTAATTGATCAAGATTAGCCATTGGCATACACGCACACACGCACGCACGCACACATACATACTTTGTTTTAATATAGAATAGTCTAAAACAGTGAAATAAAGATTAAAGAAGTATGGTTTTAGATCCAGTTCCATCAGAATAGATACTCACCAGAACGTCAGCCGGGCAAGCCAAACCCCTCCACTGTGATGCCCTACCACAACAGTAGCCTCCCCAGAAAATAGCAAGAGAGATAGCAAGAGAGATAGCAAGAGACTGAACGAGAGGGGCAAGAGATAGCAAGCGACTGAAAGAGAGGGAGTGAAAGATATCAAGCAACTAAACGAAATGGTGTGAGTGATAGCAAGAGACTGAACGAAATGGAGCGAGAAAAAGCAAAAGACTGAATGAGATGGAGGGAGAAATAGCAAGAGACTGAATGAGATGGAGGAAGAAATAGCAAGAGACTGAATGAGATGGAGGGAGAAATAGCAAGAGACAGAATGAGATGGAGGGAGAAATAGCAAGAGACAGAATGAGATGGAGGGAGAAATAGCAAGAGACAGAATGAGATGGAGGGAGAAATAGCAAGAGACTGAATGAGAGGGAGCGAGAGCTAGCACGAGACTGAACGAGATGGAGCGAGAGATAGCAAGCGACTGAACGAGATGGAGCGAGAGATAGCAAGCGACTGAACGAGGGGGAGCGAGAGATAGCAAGAGACTGAACGAGATGGGGCGTGAGATAGCAAGAGACTGAACGAGATGGGGCGAGAGATAGCAAGAGACTGAACGAGATGGGGCGAGAGATAGCAAGAGACTGAACGATATGGGGCGAAAGATAGTAAGAGACTGAACGAGAGAGAACAAGAAAACAATGTAAGGAAAAGAGAGAACCAGAAAGAGAGCAAGACCAAGAGAGAAAGAATGAAAACCAGAGAAAAATCAAGAAAGCAAGAGAACAAGAGCAAAAGCAAGAGAACAGGACAAAGCAAGAAAGGAAGAGACAGAGACAGCAAGAAAACAAGACAAAGCAAAAGACCAAGAAAGCAAGAAAACAAGATAGAAAACAAGAAAACAAAAGAGAAAGCCAGAAAACAGTATAGGGAGAGAATAAGAGAGAGTGAGAGAACAAGAGAGAAAATGTGATTGAACAAGAAAGATAAAATAAATACGCAAAAAGGCTACAAAATATAAAGATGACAAGAAAGTGAAGCTGTATCTCATATTAAGAATACATTTAGAGTAATTGAACAAAAATAACCACTCGATTAACATTAACAATCGTAATTGAACAAAGAACGCACCTGGAAACAAAGGAGAATCAAAAGTAAAGAGTTTTTGCTTCGTGAAAAAGTCACCTTCAAAACCTTTTGAAAAAAAAAAATGAGAAAAAAAAGTAGAAAATCAAAGTTGAAGAAGAATAATAGAACCAAGAAAGCAAAACTAAAATAAGAACTTTCACTATGATGTCACAAAAAAAAAAAGGAAAAATTTACAAATCATCGAACAGTTTATAGTAAGTAGTGCACAAACAAAAATATGTGGATTGAGTAAAAAGTTAAATTCATATTTTCAAACATCGGACAATTAAAAATTAGTTCAAACTTACTGGCCACCAAAAAGAATAATATTCATAGTTAATCTGAGTAGTCTAAGCTGTGAAATCAAGTTATAAATATACAAAACAACAAATCATAAAAAAATGATTATAGCTAACTTGAAAAAAAATTTAGCCATAGAACATAGAAATAATGGAAGAACTGTCAACCATGGAACAAGAACAGGAGGAGAAGTGAGCAAATGGACGCTGTAGTACAGAAAAAAAAATAATCCTCCCTTTGGGTTACTAGAAAATCTTTCTTTTACAAAAAGTTGCGGAATATTCTGTCAAAACTGAATTTGGTGAATCATGTCAGGTTATGAAATACAGCAAATAAACAAAATTGAAATACAGTTGTTTCGTTTTGAATTTGGTGAATCATGTCATGTTATAAAATACAGCAAATGAATGAGATTAGAATACAGTAGTTTCATTTTGAATTTGAAAAACCATTGAAAAGCAGGCAACGAGACGAGACTACCTTGACGTAACTGAAGAATAAACGTAAATATTTACAGGAGATCGAGCAGTGCATTATACATAGTGCATAAACACAAAGATAAGATATGTCGAATAGAAAAAATATATAAGATAAAATATGTCGAATAGAAAAAATATATATATATTTCTAAACAACGAACTATTAAAAACTTAATTCAAAACTTCTGGCTGCTAAAAATAGTGTTTATACAAAGTCAACATATGAAATCAAGTTCTAATTACATAAAACAACAAATCATAAAAAGAAATAAGTCTTAAAAAGAAATAACTAAGCAAAGTAAACAAAAATGTAGCCACAGAATATCGATGTAATAGAGGAACTGTCAACCACGAAACAAGAACGTGATTAGTGAGCAAATGGACTCTATTATAAAAAAAAAAAAGGTAAGTATTCCTTTGGGTTACTAGAAAATCTTCCTTTAAATAAAAGCTGCAAAGTATTCTGCCAAAAACAAAACTGAATTTAGTATAGTGAATCATATAATGTCTTGGAATATTGCAAATCGACAAGATTAAAATACAGAGGTTTCCTTCGCACATATGTTTGATGAAATATAAGCACAGAACAACAAACTATACTTAATAATATGTTTGAGAATTATCAATTAAATGTTCTAACCAACGTGATGCAATCTTATGAAAGGATACTACCAAGAAAATAGAATTTACTATTAATAATCGAAATGATAATGATGATTATGATAACTATAATAACAACATTTATGATAATAAGGATAAAACAGTACCGACTAAAACACCACGAAATACAGCTCACCAGAAAGTAACTATATACAGTATATGAAAAAGCAAGACCTAAGAGTAATTCCCATGGAAACTAATAATTTCAATAATGCATCAAAAATAGTTTGACGGCAAACTGAAAGGATGATGTCCAAGAAACTACATTACAGTCATTTCTTCTAGAGCTCTTAATGGAAGTTTGCACTGGAACAAGGTAAGAAAAATCATGCAAAATCCCATTCATGTATCATCCAAAATCGGCAAAATCGAATAAAGATGATTATAAGAACAAGAAAAAAAAAATCTTTAGAGAAGTAAAATACAATTCAATTTAATAATTTACCAGAAATAGTAATTCAGAGCTTTATCCAAAGTCCGTAAGATTTTGCAACACGAATTTAAACTCCTGATTTTGTAGCTTACCTGAGGCCGTGTTTCTTCAACTCCATAGGTATTCTTCTGTATCCACAAAACTTATGTTTTAGTTTCAAGCCAAACTTCTCAATTCATTATAAAGCCAGGATCTGAATGGAAAGTTCGCCGAAAGTACCTAAAATAGTAAACATCATTAATGCCAAAATATTCCTGGTCAAGTTTTACAAACTTTTTGAATCACAAGTAATAAAAAATAATGCAAAAAAATGTACAATTCAAACATTACCTCTTGTGCAATTACCCAATGAAGTATTACAAGAGTTCCCTCAATGTTTTAGACAAAGCATATAGCTATATTCAGATACACTATATTATACAAAGCATATAGCTAGATTCAACAAGCGTCATCTGACAACTATTTCCTTTTGTTAACAGTGAAAAGGATACACACCCTAGATCTGCACACCAATCTTTTTTTCCTGTTATTTTCCATTAATCATTCAACTGTAAAACCACGTTCTCAGTTCCCTTATAAATTTACCAAATCCCTTTATAATATTGAATACTAAAAACTGATTCGATTTAATTATTTAAATCTGTAAATATTTGTTGCACTCTCAAAAAAAAAAAGAAAAAAAAAACTTCTATCATAAGGCCAGATTTCAGGCGGAGTAGGGAAACCATTTGGTGCTATTCAGTTGACTGTCTAATTGATCAAGATTAGCCATTGGCATACACGCACGCACGCACGCACGCACGCACACATACTTTGTCTTAATATAGAATAGTCTAAAACAGTGAACTAAATGTTAAAAGGTGTCTGGTTTTAGTTCCAGTTCCATCAGAATAGATACTCACCAGAACGTCAGCCGGGCAAGCCCAACCCCCCACTGTGGTGCCCTACCACAGCAGTAGCCTCCCCAGTAAACAGCTTAAACCCACGGTCCTGGGCGGGGATCGATCTCTTGCCATGCGCCGAGGTCTCGGATGCCATCTAAAGCTAATGTGCAACAAGGGAGCAAACTCTACAGTTGCAATGTGAAGTCTTAAAAGCTGGACACTAAGATAAAAGAAAGGAAGCGTCAATGGAGATCAAGTTAAAGAGTAAATAGCAGACAATGCACAATAATATTAAATAGGAATAATGCCCTTACACCAAAAGATGAAAAATAATTCATAAAGGACATTACTGTACAGTGATAACAATGTATTCATGACAGGATCAATGATAACAGCACCATTTATCAATAAAAATTCAATAACACTAGTCTCCCAGCTGCAATTTTGCTTTCCAAAATAAATTCGAAATAAAACGCAGCCTGTAATTCAATACTTTGAAATTGAAACGTAAACTATAAGCAGATACAAATTAATATACTTTCATACGCAACACAAGTAAGGCTATTACAATCAGATGAATATAAAACTCTGTTAAGAATGAACTTGAACCTACAGAGGTAACTATTGTTAAAGAGGTAGTGATATACTAACGTGCGAAATGTTGTTCTCTCTTAATATTAAATAAAAATATTTAAAAGAAAGACCAGTGACTCTCTGTATTACCCGATATTGCAACTTACTTGAAGAACCTCAAACATGGAAGTTTTATATGAATCGCCTACATGTAATACCATTGCTTATATGAAAAAAATCTATAATTCTCTTTAAAGGATTATGACAATAGCTTCAACACTTCCGTGTCTTGCATTCTAGATTATATCAAAACCAACAATAGAATTGATATGTTTTCATGATACACAAAGCTCTCCTCATTTACTCGACAAATTACAGTTCACGACATAAGAAATGCTATTGTCATAAAAGCCCATAACAAAGAAGATTCATGAGTGTTCTTAAAAATCCAGATATTCATACCAAAGAAAAAAATTTTCTTTACTCTCTTCACTGCTGAAAAAAATATAAAAATTGATTCGTGCGCACAAAATAAAAAGCAGTTAAATAACATTAAATTAATTTATGGTAATGGTTCTATAACAACACAATCCTTTACATAGAAGGAAACTACTGAATACGCAGTTGCTCTAAAGCAGGAGAGGTGGCGACAAGGATGTTGTCCAGAATAACTCATAGTTAAGTAAATCTTAAGTTTCCATGGAAAAAGTAGATTAGAAGTATAAGTGACTGCACGTGGAAACTTTCAGAGTTCAAATTTATTAGAAATGAAATAATCCAGAACAGAGAGAGAGAGAGAGAGAGAGAGAGAGAGAGACTGAACGAGATAGAGAGAGAGATAGCAAGGGACCGAGCGAGAGGGAGCAAGAGATAGTAAGCGACCGAGCGAGAAGGAGCGAGAGATAGTAAGCGACTGAGCGAGAGGGAGCGAGAGATAGTAAGCGACCGAGCGAGAGGGAGCGAGAGATAGCAAGCGACCGAGCGAGAGGGAGCGAGAGATAGCAAGCGACCGAGCAAGAGGGAGCGGGAGATAGCAAGCGACCGAGCAAGAGGGAGCGGGAGATAGCAAGCGATCGAGCGAGAGGGAGCGAGAGGAGCGAGAGATAGCAAGCGACAGACCGAGAGGGAGCGAGAGGGAGCGAGATTTAGCAAGCGACCGAGCGAGAGGGAGCGAGATTTAGCAAGCGACCGAGCGAGAGGGAGCGTGAGATAGCAAGCGAGCGAGCGAGAGGGAGCGAGAGATAGCAAGCGACCGAGCGAGAGGGAGCGAGAGATAGCAAGTGACTGAGCGAGAGGGAGCGAGAGATAGCAAGTGACTGAGCGAGAGGGAGCGAGAGGTAGCAAGCGACTGAGCGAGAGGGAGCGAGAGATAGCAAGCAACCGAGCGAGAGATAGCAAGCAACTGAGCGAGAGATAGCAAGCGACTGAGCAAGAGGGATTGAGAGATAGCAAGCGACTGAGCAAGAGGCAGCAAGAAGGAGCGAGAGATAGCAAGCAACTGAGCAAGAGGGAGCGAGAGATAGCAAGCAACTGAACGACAGGGAGCGATAGAGCACAAGCGACTGAGCGAGAGGGAGCGAGGGAGCGAGAGCTAGAGGGAGCGAGGGAGCGCAAGCGACTTTACGAGAAGGAGTGAGAGATAGCAAGCGACTGAGCGAGAGATAGAAAACGACTGAGCGAGAGATAGAAAACGACTGAGCGAGAGATAGAAAGCGACTGAACGAGAGGGAGCGAGAGATAGAAAGCGACTGAACGAGAGGGAGCGAGAGATAGAAAGCGACTGAACGAGAGGGAGCGAGAGATAGAAAGTGACTGAACGAGAGGAAGCGAGAGATAGAAAGCGACTGAACGAGAGGTAGTGAGAGATAGAAACCGACTGAACGAGAGGGAGTGAGAGATAGAAAGCGACTGAACGAGAGGGAGCAAGAGAGAGCAAGCGAATGAACGAGAAGGAGCAAGAGATAGCAAGCAAACGAACGAGAGGGAGCGAAATATACCAAGCGACTGAACGAGAGGGAGTGAAAGATACCAAGCGACTGAACGAGAGGGAGTGAAAGATACCAAGCAACTGAACGAAAGTGCGGTGCGAGTGATAGCAAGTGACTGAACGAAATGGTGAGAGTGATAGCAAGAGACTGAAAGAAATGGAGCGAGATATAGCAAGAAACTGAACGAGAAAGAACAAGAACACAATGTGAGGAAAGGAGAGAACCAGAAAGAGAGCAAGATTAAAAGAGAAAGCATGAAAACCAGAGAAAACGCAAAAAAAGAAAGAGAACCAGAGTAAAAGCAAGAGAACAGGACAAGGCATGAAAGCAAGAGAATGATAGAAAGCAAGAAAACGAGACAAAGCAAAAGAACCAGAAAGCAAGAAAAAAGAGAAAGCCAGGAAACAATAGAGTGATAGAATAAGGGAGAAAGTGAGAGAACAAGAGAGAAAATGCGATTGAACAAGAAAGATGACAAGGAAGTGAAGCTCTATCTCATATTAAGAATACATTTAGAGTAATTGAACAAAAATAACCACTCGATTAACATTAACAATGGTAATTGAACAAAGAACGCACTTGGAAACAAAGGAGAATCAAAAGTAAAAAGTTTTTGCTCCGTGAAAAAGTCAACTTCAGAACCTTTTGGAAAAAAAAAGTAGAAAATCAAAGTTGAAGAAGGATAATAGAACCAGGAAAGCAAAACTATAATATCTTTCACTATGACGTCAAAAAAAAAAAAAAGGAAAAATTTACAAAACATCGAGCAGTGTATATTGAATAGTGTACAAACAATGATATATAGATAGAGTAAAAAGTTAAATTCATATTTTTAAACATCGGACAAATAAAAATTAATTCGAACTTACTGGCCACCAAAAAGAATAATATTCATAGTTATTCTGAGTAGTCTAAGCTTTGAAATTAAGTTATAAATATACAAAACAACAAATCATAAAAAAATGATTAAAACTAACGTGAAAAAAAAATGTAGCCACGGAACATAGAAATAATGGAAGAACTGTCAACCATGGAACAAGAACAGGAGAAGTGAGCAAATGGACGCTGTAGTAGAGAAAAAAAGATAATCTTCCCTTTGGGTTACTAGAAAATATTCCTTCTACTAAAAGTTGCGGAATATTCTGTCAAAACTGAATTTGGAGAATCATGTCAGGTTATAAAATACAGCAAATAAACCGGATTTGAATATAGTTTCATTTTGAATTTGATGAATCATGTCAGGACATAAAATACAGCAAATAAACAAAATTAAAATACAGTTGTTTCGTTTTGAATTTGGTGAATCTTGTCATAAAATACAACAAATGAACGAGATTAGAATACAATATTTAAGTTTTGAATTTGGTGAATCATGTCAGGTCATAAGATACAGCAAATGAACAAGATTAAAATACAGTAGTTTCATTTTGAATTTGAAGAACCATTGAAAAAGCAGGCAACGAGACGAGACTACCTTGACGTAACTGAAGAATAAACGTAAATATTTACAGGAGATCGAGCAGTGGATTATACATAGTGCATAAACACAAAGACAAAAGATGTCGAATGAAAAAAAATATATTTCTAAACAACGAACAATTAAAAAGTTAATTCAAAACTTCTGGCTGCTAAAAATAGTGTCCATACGAAGTCAAAGTTATGAAATCAAGTTCTAATTACATAAAAGAACAAGTCATAAAAAGAAATAACTAAGCAAAGTAAAAAAAAAATGTAGCCACAGAATATCGATGTAATGGAGGAACTGTCAATGACTAAACAAGAACGTGATTAGTGAGCAAATGGACTCTGTAGTATAAAAAAAAGGTAAGTATTCCTTTGGGTTACTAGAAAATCTTCCTTTAACTAAAAGTTCCAAAGTATTCCCCCCCCCCCAAAAAAAAAATGAATTTAGTATAGTCCATCATGTAATCTTCCTTTGAATAAAATTGCAAAGTATTCGGCCAAATCAAAATTAAATTTAGTATAGTGAATCATATAATGTCCTGAAATATTACAAATCGACAAGATTAAAATAGAGCGGTTTCTTTGGTACATTTTAGCTTTGATGAAAGATAAGCACAGAACAATAAACAATACTTAATAATAATAGTTAGAGAATTATCAAGTAAATATGCTAACCAACGTTATGCAATCTTATGAAAGGATACCACCAAGAATATAGAATTTGCTATTAATAATCGAAATAATAATGATTATGATAACTACAATAACAACATTTATGATAATAAATATAAAACAGTACAGACTAAAACACCATGAAATACAGCTCACCAGAAAGTAACTACAGACAGTATATGGAAAAGCAAGACCAAAGACTAATTCCCATGGAAACTAATAATTTCAATAATGCCTCAAAAATAGTTTGACGCCAACTGAAAGGACAATGTCCAAGAAACTACATTACAGTCATTTCTTCTAGAGCTCTTAATGGAAGTTTGCACTGGAACAGGGTAAGAAAAATCATGCAAAATCTCCTTCATGTATCATCCAAAATCGGCCAAATCTAATAAAAATTATTATAAGAACAAGAAAAAAGAAATCTTCAGGGAAATAAAATAAAATTTAATTTAATAATTTACCAGAAATAGTAATTCAGAGCTTTATCCTAAGTCCGCAAGATTTTGAAACACGAATTTAAACTCCTGATTTTGTAGCTTACCTAAGGCCGTGTTTCTTCAATTCCATAGGTATTCTTCTGTATCCACAAAACTTTTGTTTCAGTTTCAAGCCAAACTTCTCAATTCATTATAAAACCAGAATCTGAATGGAAAGTTCGCCGAAAGTACCTAAAATAGTAAACATCATTAATGCCAAAATATTCCTGGTCAAGTTTTACAAACTTTTTGAATCACAAGTAATAAAAATATAGCAAAAAAGTTTACAATTCAAACATTACCTATTGTGCAATTACACAATGAAGTATTACATAAGTTCCCTCAATGTTTTAGACAAAGCATAAAACTATATTCAGATAAACTATATTATACACAGTATATAGCTAGATTCAACTAGCGTCATCTGACAACTATTTCATTTTGTTAATAGTGAAAAGGATACACGCTTCCTAGATCTGCACACCAATCTCTTCTCTTCCTGTTATTTTGCATTAATCATTCAGGTGTAAAACTACGTTCTGTTCCCTTATAAATTTACTAAATCCCTTTATAATATTGAATAGTAAAATCTGATTCGATTTAATAATCTAAATCTATAAATATTTGTTACAATTCCAAATAAGGAAAAAGAAAAACATGTCTATCATAAGGTCAGATATCAGGCGGATAAAGGGAAACCATTTGGCGCTATTCAGTTGACTGTCTAATTGTTCAAGATTAGCCATTGGCGCACACGCACGCACGCACGCACATATACATAATTTGTTTTAATATAGAATAGTCTAAAACAGTGAAATAAAAGTTGAAGGAGTCTGGTTTTAGTTCCAGTTCCATCAGAATAGATACTCACCAGAACGTCAGCCGGGCAAGCCCAACCCCTCAACTGGGGTGCCCTACCACAGCAGTAGCCTCCCCAGTAAACAGCTTAAACTCACGGTCCTGGACGGGGATCGATCTCTTGCCATGCGCCGAGGTCTCGGATGCCATCTAAAGCTAATGTGCAACAAGGGAGTAAACTCTACAGTTGCAATGTGAAGTCTTAAAAGCTGGACACTAAGATGAAAGAAAGGAAGCGTCAATGGAGATCAAGTTAAAGAGTAAATAGCAGACAACGCACAATAATATTAAATAGGAATAATGCCCTTACACCAAAAGATGAAAAATAATTCATAAAGGACATTACTGTACAGTGATAACAACGTATTCATGACAGGATCAATGATAATAGCACCATTTATCAATAAAAATTCAATAACACTAGTCTCCCAGCTGCAATTTTGCTTTCCAAAATAAAGTCGAAATAAAACACCGCCTGTAATTCAATACTTTGAAATTGCAACGTATACTATAATCAGATTCAAATTGATATACTTTCATACGCAACACAAGTAAGGCTATTAAAATCAGAGGAATATAAAACTCGGTTAAGAAAATACTTAGACCTTCAGAGGCAACTATTGTCAAAGTGGTAGTGATATGCTAAAGTGTGATATATTGTTCTTTCTGAATATTAAATAAAAATATTTAAAAGCAAGACCAGTGACTCTCTGTATTACCTTATATTGAAACTTCCCTGAAGAACCTCAAACTTAGAAGAGTTTTATATGAATTGCCTACATCTAATGCCATTGCTTAAATGCAAAACATCTATATTCTCTTTTAAGGCTTGTGCCAATAGCTTTAAAACTTCCGTGCCTTGCATTTAAGATTATATTACAACCAACAGTATAACTAATATGCTTCTGTGCTACACAATGTTCTGCTCAATTACATAAAAAATAACAGTTCACGACCTTAGAAAAGAGCTTGCCATTAAAGCCCTGTAGGAGAACTTTAGCCAAAATAAACACTTTTGAAATATACCTGTAGTCGTTTTAGATTAGTCACTAATAGGAAAGAGCTAGACATATATACCCAAAAATCTCAAAGATTCACGAGTGTTCTTAAAAATCAAAATATTCATACCAACGAAATAACTTTCCTTTACTCTTTTCACTACTGAAAAAAAAATCAAAATTGATTCATGTACACAAATTGAAAACCATTCAAAGAACATTAAATTAATCTAAGGTAAGGGTTCTTTAACCGCAACACAATCCTTTACATTGAAGAAAACTACTAAATACGCAGTGTCTCTGAAGCAGGAGAGGTGGCGACAAGGATGTTGTCCAGAGTAACTCATAGTTAAGCAAATCTTAAGTTTCCATGGAAAAAGCAGATTAGAAGTACAAGTGACTGCACGAGGAAACTTTTACAGTTCAAATTTGAAAGTAATTATATCATCCAGAACTGAGAGAGATAGCAAGCGACTGAGCGAGAGGGAGCGAGAGATAGCAAGCGACTGAGCGAGAGGGAGCGAGAGATAGCAAGCGACTGAGCGAGAGGGAGCGAGAGATAGCAAGCGAATGAGCAAGAGAGAGCGAGAGAGCGCAAGCAACTGAGTGAGAGGGAGGGAGAGAGCACAAGCGACTGAGCGAGAGGGAGGGAGAGAGCGCAAGCGACTGAGCCAGAGGGAGGGAGAGAGCGCAAGCGACTGAGCCAGAGGGAGGGAGAGAGCGCAAGCGACTGAGCCAGAGGGAGGGAGAGAGCGCAAGCGACTGAGCCAGAGGGAGGGAGAGAGCGCAAGCGACTGAGCCAGAGGGAGGGAGAGAGCGCAAGCGACTGAGCCAGAGGGAGGGAGAGAGCGCAAGCGACTGAGCCAGAGGGAGGGAGAGAGCGCAAGCGACTGAGCCAGAGGGAGGGAGAGAGCGCAAGCGACTGAGCCAGAGGGAGGGAGAGAGCGCAAGCGACTGAGCAAGAGGGAGGGAGAGAGCGCAAGCGACTGAGCGAGAGGGAGGGAGAGAGCGCAAGCGACTGAGCGAGAGCGCGCAAGCGACTGAGCGAGAGAGCGCAAGCGACAGAGCGAGAGGGAGCGAGAGAGCGCAAGCGACCGAGCGAGAGGGAGCGAGAGAGCGCAAGCGACCGAGCGAGAGGGAGCGAGAGAGCGCAAGCGACTGAGCGAGAGGGAGCAAGAGAGAGCAAGGGACTGAGCGAGAGATAGAAAGCGACTGAACGAGAGGGAGCGAGAGATAGAAAGCGCCTGAACGAGAGGGAGCGAGAGATAGAAAGCGCCTGAACGAGAGGGAGCGAGAGATAGAAAGCGCCTGAACGAGAGGGAGCGAGAGATAGAAAGCGCCTGAACGAGAGGGAGCGAGAGATAGAAAGCGCCTGAACGAGAGGGAGCGAGAGATAGAAAGCGCCTGAACGAGAGGGAGCGAGAGATAGAAAACGACTGAACGAAAGGGAGCGAGAGATAGGAAGCGACTGAACGAAAGGGAGCGAGAGATAGGAAGCGACTGAACAAAAGGGAGCGAGAGATAGGAAGCGACTGAACAAAAGGGAGCGAGAGATAGGAAGCGACTGAACGAGAGGGAGCGAAAGATACCAAGCGACTGAACGAAAGTGCGAGTGATAGCAAGAGACTGAACGAGATAGAGCGAGAAATAGCAAGAGACTGAAAGAGATGGGGAGAGAGATAACAAAAGGCTGAACGAGAGAGAACAAAAAAACAATACAAGAAAGGGAGAGAACCAGAAAGAGAGCAAGACCAAGAGAGAAAGCATGAAAACCTGAGAAAAAGCAAGAAAGAAAGAGAACCAGAGTAAAAGCAAGAGAACAGGACAAAGCAAGAAAGCAGGAGAATGAGAGAAAGCAGAAAAACAAGTAAGCAAGAAAACAAGATAGAAAGCAAGGAAACAAAAGAGAAAGCCAGAAAACAATATAGTGAGAGAATAAGAGAGAAAGTGAGAGGACAAGAGAGAAAATGCGATTGAACAATAGAGATAAAATAAATACGCAAAAAGGCTACGAACAATAAATATGACAAGAAAGTGAAGCTGTATCTCATATTAAGAATATATTTAGATCAATTAAAAAAAAATACCACTCGATTAACATTAACAATGGTAATTGAACAAAGAACACACTTGGAAACAAAGGAGAACCAAAAGTAAGAGTTTTTGCTCCGTGAAAAAGTCAACTTCAAAACCTTTTGAAAAATGGTGAAAAAAAAGTTGAAAATCAAAGTTGAAGAAGAATAATAGAACCAGGAAAGCAAAACTATAATAAGATCTTTCACTATGACGTCAAAAAAAAGGGACAAATTTACAAAACATCGAACAGTGTATAATAAATAGTACACAAACACAAATATATGTAATGAGTAAAAAGTTAAATTCTTATCATTAAACATCGAATAATTAATTAAAAGTTACTGGCCACCAAAAAAATAATATTCATAGTTAATCTGAGTAGTCTAAGCTGTGAAATCAAGCTATAAATATATAAAAACAAATCATAAGAAATTAATATAACTAACGTGGAAAAAAATGTAGCCACAGAACATGGAAATAATGGAAGAACTGTCAACCACGAAACAAGAACAGGAGTAGAAGTGAGCAAATGGACGACGTAGTAGAGAAAAAAAAAGATAATCCTCCCTCTGGGTTACTAGAAAATCTCCCTTTTACTAAAAGTTGAGGAACATTCTGTCAGAACTGAATTTGGTGAATCATGGTAGGTTATAAAATACAGCAAATAAACCGGATTTGAATATAGTTTCGTTTTGAATTTGGTGAATCAAGTCAGGTCTTAAAATACAGCAAATAATCAAGATTAAAATACAGTAGTTTCTTTGCCATATTTTATGTGATGAAAGATAAGCACAGAATATGAAACTGTATTCAATAACTTAAGAGTAGAGAGTTATTAATTAATTCTTCCAAGCAATATGAAGCAATCTTATGAAAAGATACCTGTCCCCCATAAATTAAAATGATCTATTGATAATAAAGATAACGAAAACAATGATAGTGATGACGATTGCAATTAGATAGTATTGACTGAAATAATAAGTCTTACAGATCATCAGAGAGAGAGATGATATTTACGAAGACGTAAGATCCAGTAATCCTCATGAAAATAATAATTCCAGTTAATCCTTACAGAATCTTGATTTTTAGTACTAAATTAAAAGGTCAAAGTCCAAAGAGCTATATTGTACTCACTTCTGTTGGAGCCCTTAATGGAGGTTTGTGCTGTAAATAAATAAATATCAATAAAAATCAATCAATCAATCAATAAAAAGCAATCAACCAATCAATAAAAATCAATCAACTAATCAATAAAAATCAATCAATCAATCAAACAAACAAACAAACAAACAAACAAACAAATGGATAAATAAATAAATAAATAATAATGATAATAGTAATAATAATAATAATAATAATAATAATAATAATAATAATAATAATAATAATAAATAACATGAGAATTCCCATGCAACTATCATCCAATATCTGCAAGAGTGAATAATGATGATTATACGAAAATATTTTAAAATAACCTTTGAAATAAAAAAGATAATTTAGCATAAAAGATTTCGTTAATAGTATTTCTCAGAGTTTCATCTAAAGTCCTTAATATTTCAAAAGTCTTTCGATAATAGTAATTTTCAGAGTACCATCCAAAGTCCATAAGATTTTTCAAGACTAATTCAAACAGTTGTATTTTAGCTTACCTAATGATGTTATGTTTCTTTAAACTCTATGGGTGTTGATCTGCATCCACGAGGCTTATATTTTAGTCATTATCCAAACTTATAAATTCATTGCCATTCCAGAATCTGAATGTTAAGCTTGCCGACAGCACCTAAAATAGTAAACATTGCTAATGTCAAAACATTCCTGGTAAAGTTTTAGAGACTATTATTGAATCACAAGTAAATAAAGTTATCGTAAAAAAGTTTATAATTCTTCCATTAACTTTTGAACGATTGTAATGTAAGTACTACAAAAGTTCCCTCAATGATTTGAGACATCCTTTCAGCATATAGTGTATAGTAGCTTTATTTAGCAAGCGGTATCTGGCAACTTTACCATTTTTGTTTAAAGTGAGAAACATGCACACTCCCTAGAGCGGCACACCAATCTGTTTCCTGAGATTCTGTTGTTAAACTATGTTCACAGTTCCCTTATTTCATAAATTTACTTTATCACTTTCAAGTATTTATGCAAAAAGATTAAAGTAATTAAAGTTATCAACGAAATCTATAAATATTTCTTCCAATCTTAGATAAGAAAAAGGAAAGGAATATATGTCAATCATAAGGTCAGACATCGGGTGGCAAAGGGAAACCATTTGGTCCATAATTTGCACTAATTTTAGCTATTCAGTTTTCTGTAAACTTTATCAACATTAGACATTGGTCCACATACATACGTAACATACATACATACGTAACATACATACATAAACACTTCCATACTCATTATTGTGTTAGCTTATTGCAAAATATTCCGTTATAATCAGTTAGGCTACATGCCTAAATGTTTATACTTAGGCATTGATATAACCAGACTTATTTGAAAGGCCAAGCCTTTATGCTTTCCTTTTTAGGACTATATCAGTTAAAAGAATTGTTATTTTTATCAATTTGTTACGATGCGGTTAGTATGATCTAAAACCAATTAATTATTAATCATTTTTTATCATTTTGTGTTACGATGCGATTAGTATGATCTGAAACCAATTAATTATTAATCATTTTTATCATTTTGTGTTACGATGCGGTTAGTATGATCTGAAACCAATTAATTATTAATCATTTTTATCATTTTGTGTTACGATGCGGTTAGTATGATCTGAAACCAATTAATTATTAATAGGTTATAAGATAAACCTTTATATCATTATAAACCTAGCATATGAATCATCTATGCACGTTAGCATAGGCCTGCCATATCCATTAAGCCTTTATTACTGTAGCCTAGAATTTGCTCGTCTCATTACGCCTTTATGTTGGTAAGAATTCAAAAGTCATTTCTACGTTTTTGATGATATACAAAGGAAATGGCTTGTGTGAAATATTTATAACTTAAAGTGCATCAAAAACCGTATTCCATCTCATTATATCATCATGACTTTTTTTTTTTTTTTAGATTAAGGCATTATACTATAATTAAAAAAATAATTCAGATCCATTATAAACTTAATATTAGTGATATTTATTGAATGCTTGATAAGCACCATTTCCATTTAAAATAATTTAGGAAACCACTTGAGAAAAGACATGCGGTGCAATAATTTCTACCATACATACTTTGAATGCTGAAATTTTGATAATTTTCACTTTTGATTATTTTCACATCTGTAGGCCTCCAAACCTCCCTCCCTGGTCGGTGCAATTCATCAAAAACAGATAATATCCAAACCATGTCACTCATTGAATAAGTTTACCATGATGGCGTACGTCAATGCAGTCCAACACCCATAAAAAAGGCAGTCTCGAATGATGGCCAAGTCAGTGGGAGGATGACGTCATCGCAAGTAGGTCTGAGATATGTGGAGACTGACAAGGAATGGGTTTGAAGAAAATATAGACTATAAGCTCTAAATGGTCTCCAGGGGGAAGTTAGCCTGCTAAGAAAAATTAGATAAAGACAAAGCATATACATTAAAAGGTCTCCAGGAGAAATCTAGCCTTCTTCTTCTTCTTCTTCTTCTTCTTCACCGTTATCCCTACATTAAAGATTCGGTCGCCTGATGCGCCCTCTCCAATGCCT
>NC_090751.1:7263973-7283973 GCF_036898095.1 Palaemon carinicauda
CAATCTTCCAGCCTGAGGCCAGCTCATACATTGCTTACTGTCTTATCTTGAAGGGAGTGTTGAACAAACCCTTACCAGGGGGGAGAGGTTGGTTACTGGTCTTCTCCATTAATAGCATAGAAACTCGTCCTGTATGTCATCTAGTACTATCTTCTCTAATGACATCTTCAACTCTTCTCCAGTGGGGAGGGCTTTCTCGGAACTCAGATGAGAGTTGTTGTAGGTCATCGATGTCAGAGCGAGGGTAGAAAGAGTCAATGAACGGGAGTCAATGAACGGCAGGTGGTATCTACCCCAGGGCACTTGTACCACCCTGTCCTCAGCTCCACGATACTGTCTCTTTGCTCAACGGCTTGATAGAAATCCACCAGACTTTGGCAGTAGCAGAAAGGAATTGCTGATCTCTGTATCCCACTCTTCCTCCTTTCCATCTTTTACCACCCCTCCTGGACTGGCCGGGACATGTAGGCAATAGTGAAGCCTTGTCCACCCCTTTCCTAGAGGCTGAAGGGTCTGGAGGTCCAGATCTGGCCCTAACGTTGCTGCCGACTTTCCAAGAGCAGACTCAAATGAATTGTCAGGAATCAGTGCCATTGTTCTGGTAACTTTGAAATGCTGGGACCCTTGAAACTAGCCACTTTATGAGTGATGGATTTATGACTCGTTTTTTACACTACACAACAATTTTGTTGATATCTTGGAACTATGATACATTTTTCAACATCGGCGAGTTGCGCAATGCGAAGGCATCCTGTTGTCCATCCCGTTTCGTGAAGCAAAAAGCTACAGCTGCTCTCTTTGTAAAGGTTCAGTTAGCTAGCTGTTTAATAGATTTGCAGGCCTTGAGGGTGACATCCTTACTACCAGACAGGATCAAGTTGAACTACTACTACTACTACTACTACTACAACTACTCAGTGTTTGCAAAATCCTGAGAAGTAGCGAAGTAAGCATATGTTGCCTGGAGGCTAACCATGGAAAGAGCTTCCATGGTAGCAGATTTGGGTACACTGCTGTGTTGATCAGAAGAGGAAAAAGGTCAGAATCTTCATTAACATAAAATCAAAGCTGTAGAGAGAGTACAGAAGGTAGGATATTGTTTCATTGAATTGGGCATAATGAATTCCTCACATCACAGCTCTAGAAACAACACTATCTAGAGCTGCTTAAGAAAGTTTTGAACAAGGCAGCTAAATGGTGGGCTTCAATTCATGAGGGTAGCTGAAGTGCTAGTCAATAAAAATCATTCTAACCTTGAGAGGGTCCAAGGTTGCTTCCCAAGGTCATTTAACTCCCGAATGAGAGCCGAGGGCTGAGAACCATGACATAGACAATCCTAGAGTTGGTCTTGGAATTTTCCATCTCTGCAGGTGAAGGTCCAGATTCGGATGCAATGGGTCTATGTAATTCCTGGACAACCTCATTTCTCTCAAGAGAGAAGGTCTTTAAGTGTTCCTCAGGTGGATCTTTCTTCTTCACCTACTACCGCACCACACTTACAACAGAACTTTGCTCTAGCACCACACCTAGACAGGAACTCTGCTCTAGAGGAAGACAAAGAAGGTGCTGTTGGAGAAGAACTGGAGGACGAAAATATTAGCATATTCTTGTCCTTCAACATCATCTTAGGCGTAGGGACCTCTGAAGTCAAGGAGTGTTTAACTACTACTTTCTTCTCCTCCCATACTCTGACCACTGCAAGGGCAGCAGGATGATAGCCAACAATTATGCCCCATGCCCAAAAAGGCAAAAGATAAAGGGATCCATTCCAGTCCTAATCGTTTATAAACCAACTAAAATTTTGGCCAGTTCTACCAAGGCAGACCTGCATATGTGTTTGTAAAGTTTCCATTACAGGCACGCAAACAACATGCACCAAAAGGTGAAAGCAGAACAAATAAATACAGCCGGGTGATAATGACTCACAGAGTACATACTGCTTGGCAGCTGAAATCAAAGTGGCTTCTCAGTGACCTGGTGATGGTGGGTGGGTGAGGCATACCCACCACCCTACCGTAATTATCCCCGAACTCCTATAAACCTTACACTCAAATTCAGAACGAGACTTAATAAGGATATATTGGCACAAGGATGCGACTATTTGCTGGAAGCACCAGTGAAGAGTGTACGAATCTTGAAGAATCATTCAGTAGCAGTCCAATAATGTCTGTTATTGTGTAAGTGTACAAAATATTTCAGAAGCATGTGACTATTAGTTATCTCTGCTTAGTATTTATATTGATATTAATGAGCATTTAATTAAGGCCAGTGGAATTTTTTTGTAGTATCCTTATGCCTTGCAGGAAGGTTTATGTAGTACACTATTGTCCTCCACATTGAACATCAAAATCTATTGTGATACTGAAGAGATGAAATTAGCTAGATCTGGTTAACCAATGTTCTTTTTGCATACACGGTCCTTACAGAGCTTTTTGCTACTTTTGGACTTCTTCAAATGGGGTAGTGGGTATTTCTTCTCCTGTGATTGGGTCCCAAGCTGCTGTTAGTGCTCTCTGGCCTCATGAGCCACAGCTCTCTGACCTCATGAGCCACAGAACCTGTTGAAAAAGAGCAGGTAAGTAATGATAAGTAAATTAAGAAACATTTAGGTTGACAATAAACGTAAACTCTTTTAAATAAACATAAGGTTTACAAATTTAACTGTAAAATAATACAAGTAAATAGACGATGGTAGAATGCAATTATTATGAAAGACTATTAGTCCACTGTAAACATTAGCTCTTTTTACGTCACCAGATGAGGCCTCTGTCAAAATTCCTCATCAGGAATGAGAAGGTTAGAGTCAAGGGAGTCATGAATGGAGTCTAGGATGTCATCATCCACTTCATTTTCAAATCAGTCGTCTTTGGTGTGGACAACTCGTCATAGCCTAGCATAGCTAAAGCTATATTACCTGCATGCCGTAAGCTGGAGAAAAAAATTGGAGTTAGTTATGGTCATCACTATTATATTTGACCATCACATCTGTATATATAGTGTTAATAACACTTTATTCAATGCAAATCAAATTAAAAGTAGTTATATATCACTAGACTATATCAACATTACAATTCAAAACTATGGCCATTGCTGTCACATGATTTTACTTTCTATATTAATAAAAATAACATTATCAGTAGTTATATATCACCAGGCTAATCTAGCAGTACAAAAAATAACTATTATTGTCATTATCACCATCCCTTTTGTCCTATAATTGTGCATCATATGGAAAATAAACACCCTATGATCATAGGGAGATTGATCGATAGGTTGATTACGAGTTATCCGTCATCCTGAATATCATAGGGAGACCAGACAAAGCCTGCAAGGACATAGCATGGTTAGAGTGACGATGGTCAAAAAGCCAATACAGGATCGACCTCGTGGTGCAGCTAATTTTCACACATTTCCCTTAAAAGCACAATTATTTCCAACATCAACACGATATACGATCATTTAGCAATGTTATGGTAATTGCTCAGATACTTACCATGATTACTGAATATGTAAGGGTCTTAGAAGTGAGATATGTCTACTGCTGGTCTGGACACTGAAGAGTGATTGAGTGATGCCAACCTTTGTTGATACTGGAAGAAGTACAGCACGCCGATTTACAGAATAGAAAACAGAGGAGTACTTCTATTAAATGAAATATTATGTCATGACCAAAATCTAAGTGGATGAGTTTAATAAACCTCCAAGTTAACACATAAGGAAGCCAGTACAGGCCACTCTACTGGTAAAGGGTTAATTCTTGGCCAATATTTGATGAATCCTTAATGAATATAAGATGCATTTGATACAATATCTGCCAAAGCAAGGCCATCAAGAAATTTTAAGAGCAATCAGTTTTTAAAATGCTCAATTACATGAATATTTAGCTTTTGCATTTACTACAGTTTTAATTATCAAGCTGGGAAAGAATACCGAACAGACCTGTATGTAAAAACTTCATGATTTGGAAATTTCATGTAGTAGAGCCAAGCACACCATGAGCTTCTCAAGCAAGACCATGTTGAATAAAATTTCCCTTTATAGCCACTGAAATAATAGCTCAAATATGAATATTCAAGGCAATATTCCAGTATACAAAAGAACAATTGAAAGGGTAAAGTATATTACACAATGTAATAAAAATCTATGTACCATTTGATAAATTAATGGAAAAACTTAAATGATTACAACATCTTGACAAATTCAATTCAACACATTACACATTATTTAAATCTTATGTACACAAATTGTAGTTGTCAAAATATTTTACCTTGGGGTCTACTGAAACTACGAAGTTCTAGATGATTTACTATGTCTATGAGCTCCAGATATAACAATCTAATATTAATATGTGCCTCAACAATTACCACCTAGAATAATATTAAACAAACTGACCATTCTAGATTAAAGTGGTGGTTAGGGTCATAGTTAGCATTCGGGGTTTTGGGAAGCCCCATAACCCTGAAAGTGTATTTTACTTAGAAATGGTACAGCAGTTATGTATAAATGATACCATTTTCAGTTGAAAATGAAAAAAATTCGGGAAAGAAAATGTAACTTTGAGAAATATTCCCTAAATTTACTTAAACTTGGGGTAACAAGTCCTTACTTGGCCTAGAAGTTTTGCATTATTGCCCTACTTCTGAACTAGCACACAATGAATTTAGTCAAATTGCAGATGCATCCTAACCTAATCTAATATAGCCAACCTACAGTTCATGAAATTGTTACTTGGCCTGAACCCAACCAATCAAGCCAACCTGACTTTGCCAAAATTCATACTCCAAAACTTCACTCGACAACAAAACCTTTTGTTCAATTGATTTATTACCCTAAATGCTTGGGGAATACACACGAAATCAAGAGACCAATTACAAGTATCATAAATCAATAAAAACTCCAGGTTTGAAGGTAAATACATAGCACAAAAATTACAATAGGCCAGAGAGCATTTAGTACGAGAAGTGGCCACATCAAAGGGGCAGATATTTTCCCTGTAGAAGAGCGTGTTCACTTAACACACTACTGAACTGGAATGTTAAGTGTAGAAAATAGCTGATTTTTCTTACTAAAGTATAAAATCTTTCCTTTCAAATTTCTCATCTTGTGTATCCTAAGGTGTTGGGTCTTAACCCAGGGAGCTAGTTCCTAACCGAGGGGCTGGATCCAAATGAAGGGGTCAATTCAAACTGAAGGACAGGTACAAATGGAAGACTGCTCTAGAGGAAGACAAAAAAAGTACTGCAAGTCGAGAACTGGAGAGAGAGAGAGAGAGAGAGAGAGAGAGAGAGAGAGAGAGAGAGAGAGAGAGAGAGAGAGAGAGAGAAGAGCGTGCTAAAGAGCTCCTTTGAAGCCTTGGAGTGTTGCCGACTACTCCTTTCTCTTCCTTCCCTACTCTGACCACTGCAGAGGTAGCCACATCTTGCAATAAGCACAGTAGAACGACAGCAAAAAGTTATCCCCCTGTACAAAAGGCACAAGAAAAAGGGTGAAAACTTCAGCCCTATTCATAAACCGGCAGCAATTTTTGCCAGTATTACCAGATCAGGCCCTCATGTTTGTATATAGAGTTTCCATTGCAGTCATGGAAACAAGAAATATGGAAAAGAGAAAGAACATAATTAATACACCAAGGTATTGAAGATGCAGTTTGTGTGTACTGTGTGGCGGCTGAAATCAAAGTGGCTGCTCAGTGATCTGTCAGGTGGGTGTTGGGTACCCACAGCCTTGCAGTAATTATCACCACGATCATAAGTTTTAACAGCAAGTTCTATCTTTTATAAAATTCTACTGCTATTAAAGGAAAAAGGTTGGTGTATTCGTGGATGAAAAATTTTGTTTTCTCCTTAGCAAAGGAGGAAATTATAAATTAAACCATCAATGGATGCCTTTCAGAACAATTTGTACCACCATATCACAGACTTCATAGGGAAATAATGCTTTAAGGATCCTGCCCTATTCCCTTGTAAGCCACCATGACTTCATCAACCAAGTGTGTTTATATCCCTGCAATCTTCTTGAAGTCTTGGGAGTACCAGTGAAGAGTGGCTGAATCTTGAATGACCAGTCAGTAGTTTTTCCAAAATTTCCACTATTATGTAAGTGAGCAAGATATTTCATATAATGAAAACAAAAAAACATACTAGCCATCTGTGGGATTCTTGTCATATATGACCAGTAGTTCTCTTTGTTCACCATTGGCATCACACCCCTGCAGGCTATATCAATGAACATTTCATGAATGTCGGTGGAGAATGTTTTGCCAGCACAATTATGCATAGCATAGAGGTTTATCTGGTACACTATGTTCTCTACATTAAACATCAAAACATACCGGGTGGTGGGTGAATAAAATTAGCTATATCAGGTTAGCCGATGTTTTCTGTTCTTGGACCTCTTCATTTGCGGTAATTTTTTAGTTTCTTGTGATTGGGTCTCAATCTATTGAAGGTGCTTGGGCCTCACAAGAAGCACAGAACCTGTTGAAAGAAGACTGGGTAAGTAATGATAGGTAAATCAAGGAAACAACATAGGCAATAAAAGTAAAGACACAGAAATAAACATTCCTAAAGTATGCAAAATTAATTGGCAAGGCAAGTAATAAAAGCAAATACAAGCAAGTAGAAAATGGTAAAATTTTATTAATACAAAAGAAGACTTATTACTCAACTAGGAAATTGGCTAATTTTTTTTTAAAGTCACCAGATTAGGCCTATGTCAAGGTTTGCATCATTAAGGTTGAAAATGATATCTGGGTCAAGGCCGTCATCATCAAAGGAGTCTAGAATGTCATAATTCACCTCTTATTTCACATTCTTCTCCTTGGGTATGGGCCCACCATCTTAGCTTAGCATCGCTAAAGTCAAATTTCCTAAATATATAAAGCCGATGAAAAATAATTGTAGTTATGGTCATCACTATAATATTTGTACCCTCACAGCTGTTTAAAAAGTTAATAACACTACTGAATGAAAATTAACTAAAAAAGTAATTATATATCCCTAGGCTATACAAGGGCTACATGAAAATAGCTATCATTGTTATTACCATCATCAGTTCATCGTATGAGAAATAAACACCCTGTCGTCACAGGAGATTGGGCAATGAAACCCACATGGGCCTAGCATAGTTAGAGGGAGAACTGGCCCAAAAAAGAAAAAAAAATGGGGTTGAACTTATGGTGAAGAGTCTTTCACAGATTTCCTCTAAATGTACAATAATTTTCTAACGTAAGCTAGAAAGATGATCACAATCATTAAAAACTTACCATAATTACTGATTAGGTACAGGCAATGAAATATTTATTTATTGGAGGTCTGTACACTGAGCAAAGGAATGATGCCAACTCTTATTAATATTATCTGTAGAGCACACCATTGGCCGCGTAGGAAACATAGGAGTACATTCCATAGCTGAAAGATTATGGCATGAACAAAGTTAAATTGGAAGAGTCAAATGACTTCAACTTGACGAAAAAGGATCTTGGCCAATGTCTGATGAATCCTTAATATGTATTCGATACAGTTTCTATCAAATTAAGGCCATTGTGAATCCTTAATACTCTTATTTAGATAAATATCCAATTTTTTTATTTAGTTTGACAAGTTGTTACTTGGCCTGAACCCAACCAATTTACTGAACCTGGCCTTGCTCAAATATATTCTAGGAGAATATTCAAGAGGCAGCCGCTACTTGCAATCACCGTAATCAGACGACAGCGAACAGTTATGCCCTCTGCACAAAAGGCACGAGAGAAGGTGATTCACTTAATCCTAGTCATAATCCTGTAGCAATTTTGGCTGGTCTTACCAGGGCAGACCTGAATGTATGTACGTAGAGTTCCCATTGCAGCGACGCAAACAACAAGCTCTGAAAAGTGAAACTAGAACAAATTAATACAGCCAGGTATTGAGTATGTAGTGTACACACTAACTGTGTGGCGGCTGGAATCAATGTCGCTGCTCGGTGACCTGTTTGGTGGGCAAGGCTTACCCACCAGCTTGTAATAATTAACACTACTCTTTCAAATTGTAATTCTATTAAAGGAAAAGGTTTGGGTATTCATGCTGGAACAAATTTTGTTTCTCCTTGGCAAAGGAGGATGTTATGAATAAAACTAACGATGGTTGTCATTCAGAACAATGTGTGCCACCATATCACTGGTTTGTTAGGGATATAAAGACATATCAATCCTATATTTATCCCCAGGTAAAGCACCATTACCTCGTTAACGAACTGTTTTTGAATCTCGGCAATCTTCTTGAACTACGTTGGGGCCGCAGTGAAAAGAGATTGCATCTTGAAGATTCAGTCTGTTTTAGTAAAAAAGTTTTCAAACCAAGTGTCCAAGAGATCTCAGAAACAAAAATAATTACCCATGTGTGCCACTCATGGCATATGTGACCAGTAGTTCTCTTTGCTTAGCATCTGCACCAAACCCCTTGAGACTACATCAACAAACATTACAATAATAACGATGGAGAAGGTTTTGCTAACATTTTTCTGCCTTGCAAAGAGGTTTGTCTGGTAAACTATGTCCTCCACATTGGACAACAGAACATACTGTGGTACTGGGTGGATAAAATTAGCTAAATCGGGTTAGCCGATGTCCTTTTTCCATGCATGTTCCTCCTGGGGGTTTCTGCTGTTTTGGGACCTCCATTTAGTGTACTGTGTTATTCTTGTCCTATGATTGGGTCTCAAGCTCAAGTGCGCTTGTGACTCACAACTGCCACATAACCTGTTGATTGAAAACTGTGTAAGGCAACATTCTGTCAAGCAATAAATGTAGAGATACAGAAATGAAAATTTATAATGTATGCACAATTAACTGGCTTTTCCAATTAGGGTTGTAGCTTAGCAAATAATAATAATAATAATAATAATAATAATAATGATAAAAATAAAAGTAAGTAGATGACGATGGAATGTAATTAACATAAAAGAAAACTAAAGTTTTAGGTAACTATAAAAATCAGCACCCAAGTCAACAGATCAAAAAGGACACTTGGGTCGAGGGCGTCATCATCATTGGAGTCTAGGGTCCATCATCCACTCCAATTTCACATTAATTTCCTTGGGTATGGACAAGGCTATCATCACTAAAGGTATAATACGTGTAAATTGGTAGCTGAAAAAAAAAAATGAGTTATGATCATACCTATCATATTTCCACCATCAAATATAAATATGTAATAACACTTAACTAAATGAAGATGAAACTAAAAGTTAATTATATATTATTAAACTATATTATCATCATAAGACTAACCTATGGTCATTGATGTCTTAAAAATCTTTACTTTCTATATTAAAGACAATGGCAATATAAGTAAATATTATCAATAGGCTATACTAGCAATATAAAAAAAAGTAACTATTATTGTCATAATCACCATCACTTATGCCTTATAAATATTTATTATAGGGGATATAAACATCCTGTGGTCATGGGGAGATCAGGGAATACCTGTAAAGCCCGCACGGGCTTAGCCTGGTAACTGAGAGACCTAGCAATAAAGCCATACAGAGTTAACGTAGTGGTGCAGCGTATTTATCATATATCCTTGAAATGCAAAATTATTTCTAACATCAGCTTCAAATACATTTAACAATGTTAGGTTAAGTTTTCAGTAACTGGCTGTAATTACTGATTACTTAAGGGTGACAAAAGCAAAATGCATTTACTGCAGGTCTGTAAAAAGCAGAGGAGTACTTTTATTAGCTGGAAAATTATGGCATGATTAAAGTCCAAGTGAATTTGTTAAATAAGACTTCAAAGTTAACAGATAAAGAACCCGTACATGCCACTTCAGTAAGGGGTTAGTTCTTGGCCAATATCTGAAAAATCCTTAATGAATATGTATTTGACATATAGTAGTATCTGTCAAAGTAAAGCTATTAAGAATTCTTAATTCTTTCAAATACTGTATATAAATATATAGGTTTTAAATTTAGTTTGATTATGAAATTAGAAAAATCCTAAATACTGTAGACCTGCACACAAACTTCCAAGATTTGGATTATACAGAACAGCCAAAAATGTCATGAACATTTTAAGCATACCCATGTTGAATAAAATTTTTCTCTGTAACCATTGAAATAACATCTCAAATAAGATAAATAAAGGCAATATTTCAGTATACTAATGAAAATTTGAAAGGGTAAAATGTTATACAATATAATAACCATATAAATCCATTTACCTATATGATAAATATTGCTATTACTTTATTGAATAAAGCATTTGTAAAAGTTCTATTCAACATCTTGTATATTCATAAAAATTTTAGCTATACAAATTTGTATACTTTCTGCTCATCTCTACTACTCTGAAACTACTGTACAGTTTCAGAAGATTCGTTTTAGTTTTGAGCTTAAGATACAATGATCTAAATTTGATATGTATATTGCTAAATACCACATAAATAAGTTTAAATAGACAACACCTTCTAGAATAATGTGGGGAAGGGGCCAAAGTTACAATTCAGGGTTCTAGAGAGGGGTGTACCAACCGTGTGTCACACAATTGTACATAATTCCTTTTGTATAAAATATGCTTGTATCTTCGCTCTTCCCTCGCACTCAAACGAACATGAAAATTCATGTCTGCTGTTTTGCTCTGAACTTTGTCTGTCTCTCGAACATGCCATGTCCTGTTGCCTTGCCGTTTTGTATATAAAGAAGAGTGTTCCTTAATATATAACTCAGTCGTTTCCAACCTGCCTTTGACTTCACATCCCCTTCTCCCTCCTCCGTCACAGGGGAATCACATACCCCAAAAATTTTATTTTATGAAGTCAGAAATGGTACAGTAGGTATTCATAAATAACACTGTTCAGTTGAAAATGTACATAGTTCATACACGAAAGTATAATATGGTTGAGATATTTGCCATAAACTTGCTTAACAGGGAGGACCAAGTCCTTACTGTACTAGAAATTTTTTATCATTGTCTCCATCACCCAAACCTGAACTAGTATACAATAAATTTAGTGAAATTATAGATGTACCCTAACCTAACCTATGGGTTGAGATGTTCTGCCTTAGCCTGAAGCCCACCAATCCACGAAACTTGACCCTGGCTCATAGATATACTGGTTAAAATCGCATTGGAAATTTTATGTAGAGCACAGCCTCCAACCCTACAAAAACAAAAACTTTCGTTCAATTAATCTATGAACTTAAGTACAGCACTGTGTTATTTACTGTATAGTAAAGGGAGCGCATCACATTAGCTGGTGCCACTGAAATATTTTATACAGCACTTTATTTCAAAGACCAAGAAATTATCCTGTTACCATTTCTGACTACAAAGGCCCACCCTTTTTAAGGAGAGAACTTTTGAGCAATGAAAACGGTCCTTTTCATTTATCACTTCCTCTATTGGTAATATATGACTTTAATGGATTACTTTAAAATCTCATCAATAGTAAGGGTACAGCATCCTAGGACATAGCCTTAATGGGATTTTACACAAGGAGGCTGTGGGTCCACAAAAGGGGTTGGAGGTCCGCAAATGGCAGTTCACGGGAGGCTGAAAGTCTGCAAAAAGGGGTTGATGGGCAAGATGCGATTCTGCTTAAGGGGGTTGATTATGATGATGGGATTCTGCAAATTCAGGTACACAGGAAAGATGGGGGTCTGCAAAAGGGAGTTCACTGGAAAGACGAGTCTGGAAAGACGAGTCTGCAAAAGGGGGTTCACAGGTAAGTCTGCAAAAGGGGGTTCACTGGCAAGTCTGCAAAAGGGGGATCACGGTTAAATCTGCATAAGAGGGTTCACTGGCAAGTCTGCAAAAGAGGTTCACGGGTAAGTCGGCAAATGGGGTTCACGGGTAAGTCAGCAAAAGGGGGTTCACGGGTAAGTCAGCAAAAGGGGGTTCACAGGTAAGTCAGCAAAAGGGGGTTCACAGGTAAGTCAGCAAAAGGGGGTTCACAGGTAAGTCAGCAAAAGGGGGGTCACAGGTAAGTCAGCAAAAGGGGGTTCACAGGTAAGTCAGCAAAAGAGGGTTCACAGGTAAGTCAGCAAAAGAGGGTTCACAGGTTAAGTCAGCAAAAGGGGGTTCACAGGTTAAGTCTGCAAAAGGGGGTTGACAGGTTAAGTCTGCAAAAGGGGGTTGACAGGTTAAGTCTGCAAAAGGGGGTTGACAGGTTAAGTCTGCAAAAGGGGGTTGACAGGTTAAGTCTGCTAAAGGGGGTTGACAGGTTAAGTCTGCAAAAGGGGTTGACAGGTTAAGTCTGCAAAAGGGGGTTGTCAGGTAAGTCTGCTAAAGGGAGTTGACAGGTAAAACTGCAAAAGGGGGTTCGCGGTAAGGCTGCAAAAGGGGGTTCAAAGGTAATTTTGGAAAAGGGGGTTCATGGACAAGTCTCAAAATGGGGTTCACAGGCAAGTCTGCAAAAGGGGTTCACAGGCAAGTCTGCCAAAGGGGGGATCACGGGTAAGTCTGCAAAAGGGAGTTCACAGTAAGTCTGCCAAAGGGGTTCACAGGTAAGTCTGCTAAATAGGGTTCACTGGAAAATCTGCAAAAGGGGGATCACGGTAAGTCTACAAAAGGGGGTTCACTAGCAAGTCTGCAAAAGGGGGATCACGGTAAGTCTGCAAAAGGGGGTTCACAGGTAAGTCTGCAAAAGGGGGTTCACAGGTAAGTCTGCAAAAGGGGGTTCACAGGTAAGTCTGCAAAAGGGGGTTCACAGGTTAAGTCTGCAAAAGGGGGTTGACATGTAAAACATCAAAAAGGGGGTTCACGGGCAAGTCTGTAAAAGGGGGTTCACGGGCAAGTCTGTAAAAGGGGGTTCACGGGCAAGTCTGTAAAAAGGGGTTCACGGGCAAGTCTGTAAAAGGGGGTTCACGGGCAAGTCTGTAAAAGGGGGTTCACGGGCAAGTCTGTAAAAGGGGGTTCACGGGCAAGTCTGTAAAAGGGGGGTACACGGGCGTCTGTAAAAGGGGGGTACACGGGCAAGTCTGTAAAAGGGGGGTACACGGGCAAGTCTGTAAAGGGGGTTCACGGGCAATTCTGTAAAAGGGGGTTCACGGGCAATTTTGTAAAAGGGGGTTCAAGGGCAAGTCTGTAAAAGGGGTTCAAGGGCAAGTCTGTAAAAGGGGTTCAAGGGCAAGTCTGTAAAAGGGGTTCACAGGTAAGTCTGCAAAAGTCGGATCACGGGTAAGTCTGCAAAAGGGAATTCACCGGTAAATCTGCCAAAGGGGGAACACGGGTAAGTCTGCAAAATAGGGTTCACTAGCAAATCTGCAAAAGGGGGATCACAGGTAAGTCTGCAAAAGGGGGTTCACAGGTAAGTCTGCAAAAGTTAAAAGGGGGTTCACTGGCAAGTCTGCAAAAGGGGGTCCACTGGCAAGTCTGCAAAAGGGGGTCGACTGGCAAGTCTGCAAAAGGGGGTCCATTGGCAAGTCTGCAAAAGGGGGTCCATTGGCAAGTCTGCAAAAGGGGGTCCACTGGCAAGTCTGCAAAAGGGGGTCCACTGGCAAGTCTGCAAAAGGGGGTCCACTGGCAAGTCTGCAAAAGGGGGTCCACTGGCAAGTCTGCAAAAGGGGGTCCACTGGCAAGTCTGTAAAAAGGGGTCCACTGGCAAGTCTGCAAAAAGGGGGATCACGGTTAAGTCTGCATAAGAGGGTTTACTGGCAAGTCTGCAAAAGGGGGATCACGGTACGTCTGCAAAACGGGGTTACCAGGTAAGGCTGGAAAAGGGGGTTCACGGTAAGTCTGCAAATGGTGTTTATGGTAAATCTGCAAAAGGGGGTTCATGGTAAGTCTGCAAAAGGGGGTTCATGGTAAGTCTGCAAAAGGGGGTTCACGTTAAGTCTGCAAAAGGGGGTTCACGTTAAGTCTGCAAAAGGGGGTTCACGTTAAGTCTGCAAAAGGGGGTTCACGTTAAGTCTGCAAAAGGGGGTTCACGGACAAGTCTCAAAATGGAGTTCATGGGCAAGTCTACAAAACGAGGTTCACAGGTTAGTCTGCAAAAGGGGGATCATAGGTAAATCTGCAAAAGGGGGTTCACAGGTTAAGTCAGCAAAAGGGGGTTCACAGGTAAGTCTGCAAAAGGGGGTTTACCGGTAAGTCTGCAAAAGGGGGTTGACAGGTAAGTCTGCAAAAGGGGGTTGACAGGTAAGTCTGCAAAAGGGGGTTCATGGAAAGTCTGCAAAAGGGGGTTCACGGAAAGTCTGCAAAAGGGGGTTCACGGAAAGTCTGCAAAGGGGGATTCACAGGTAAATTTGGGAAAGGGGGTTCACTGACACGTCTCACAATGGGGCTCCTTGACAAGTGTGCAAAAGGGGGTTTACTGGTTAAGTCTGCAAAAGGGGTTCACAGGTAAGTCTGCAAAGGGGGGATCACGGGTAAGTCTGCAAAAGGGGGTTCTCAGGTAAGTCTGCCAAAGGAAGATCACGGGTAAGTCTGCAAAATAGGGTTCACGGGCAAGTCTGCAAAAGTGGGATCACGGTAAGTCTGCAAAAGTGGGATCACGGTAAGTCTGCAAAAGGGGGATCACTGGCAAGTGTGCAAAAGGGGGATCACTGGCAAGTGTGCAAAAGGGGGATCACTGGCAAGTGTGCAAAAGGGGGATCACGGATAAGTCTGCATAAGAGGGTTCACTGGCAAGTCAGCAAAAGGGGGATCACGGTACGTCTGCAAAACAGGGTTCACAGGTATTTCTGGAAAAGGGGGTTCACAGACAAGTCTCAAAATGGGGTTCATGGGCAAGTCTGCAAAAGGGGGTTCACAGGTAAGTCAGGAAAAGGGCGATCACGGGTAGGTCTGCGTAAGGGGGTTCACAGGTAAGTCGGCAAAAGGGGTTCACGGGTAAGTCGGCAAAAGGGGTTCACGGGTAAGTCGGCAAAAGGGGGTTCACGGGTAAGTCGGCAAAAGGGGGTTCACGGGTAAGTCGGCAAAAGGGGGTTCACGGGTAAGTCTGCAAAGGGGGTTCACAGGTAAATCTGCAATAGGGGGTTCACGGGCAAGTCTGCAAAAGGGGGCTCACGGGCAAGTCTGCAAAAGGGGGCTCACGGGCAAGTCTGCAAAAGGGGGCTCACCGGTAAGCCTGCAAAAGGGGGCTCACCGGTAAGCCTGCAAAAGGGGGTTCACAGGTAACTCTGGAAAAGGGGGTTCACGGACGTCTCAAAATGGGGTTCATGGGCAAGTCTGCAAAAGGGGGTTCACAGGTAAGTCTGGAAAAGTGAGATCACGGGTAGGTCTGCGTAAGGGGGTTCACGGTAAGTCTGCAAAAGGGGGTTCACGGTAAGTCTGCAAAAGGGGGTTCACGGTAAGTCTGCAAAAGGGGGTTCACGGTAAGTCTGCAAAAGGGGGTTCACCGGTAAGTCTGCAAAAGGGGGTTCACAGGTGACTCTGGAAAAAGGGGTTCACGGACGTCTCAAAATGGGGTTCATGGGCAAGTCAACAAAAGGGGGTTCACAGGCAAGTCTTGAAAAGGGCTATCACGGGTAGGTCTTCGTAAGGGGGTTCACGGTAAGTCTGCTAAAGGGGGTTTATGGTAAGTGTGCAAAAGGGGGTTCACGGTAAGTGTGCAAAAGGGGGTTCATGGTAAGTGTGCAAAAGGGGGTTCATGGTAAGTGTGCAAAAGGGGGTTCATAGGTAACTCTGGAAAAGGGGGTTCATGGTAAGTCTGCAAAGGGGGTTCACAAGTAAGTCTGCAAAGGGGGTTTACAGGTAAGTCTGCAAAGGGGGTTCACGGGCAAGTCATCAAAAGGGGGTTCACCGGTAAGTCTGCAAAAGCGGGTTAACGTTAAGTCTGCAAAAGGGGTTTCACGGTAAGTCTGCAAAAGGGGGTTCACAGGTAACTCTGGAAAAGGGGGTTCACGGACGTCTCAAAATGGGGTTCATGGGCAAGTCTGCAAAAGGGGGTTCACAGGTAAGTCTGCAAAGGGGGTTCACAGGTAAGTCTGCAAAGGGGGGTTGACGGGCAAGTCTGCAAAGGGGGGTTGACGGGCAAGTCTGCAAAAGGGGGTTGACGGGCAAGTCTGCAAAAGGGGGTTGACGGGCAAGTCTGCAAAAGGGGGTTGACGGGCAAGTCTGCAAAAGGGGGTTGACGGGCAAGTCTGCAAAAGGGGGTTGACGGGCAAGTCTGCAAAAGGGGGTTGACGGGCAAGTCTGCAAAAGGGGGTTGACGGGCAAGTCTGCAAAAGGGGGTTGACGGGCAAGTCTGCAAAAGGGGGTTGACGGGAAGTCAACAAAAGGGGGTTGACGGGAAGTCAACAAAAGGGGGTTGACGGGAAGTCAACTAAAGGGGGTTGACTGGAAAGTCAGCAAAAGGGGGTTAACTGGCAAGTCTGCAAATGGGGGTTCACGGGTAAGTCTGCAAATGGGGGTTCATGGGGGCAATCTGCAAAAGGGGGTTCATGGGGGCAATCTGCAAAAGGGGGTTCAGGGAGGTGAAGTTCATAAACGTTCCTTTGCAAAAGGAGGTGTCTGCAATGGTCCAGAAATGGGGTGTTTGAGGGTGTAGACCCACAGGTAGGTAAGGACAATAGTGCCCATACTTCCAAGAACTTTAATTTTAGAAATGGCTTGAATCATTAAAATAGATTTTAAAATAATACCCAAACCTGTGTCAAGTGTATATATTTACCTTCTTTTCACATGATTTTTTAGTATTCAAATTATATAAAATTACAGGGATTCATAATTTTATGACCTAACCTTTTATAAGGGTCTTTTTCTTACCCATTATAGGACTTTCTGATAAAGGACATATTTAAGGCAAGTTTGAAATATTCGAGAAGATTAAAAAGAAAATCAAGAGTTCTACTTTTAGACTTTTAATTTTAAGGTTGAAAAAGTACATTAGTCTAAGCACCTGAGCTAGTGGAGATCTCATATCGTGAATGGTTAGGTTAGGTAACCATTTCTGACTAGATTATCCCAATTTCTTTTTATAGGAAATTATTACAAAAAAAATTCAGATTAGTGATGTAATTATGACCGCTATAAATGCAGATCCTAAAACACCTAATTAAAGTTTACACTTTTGAAGCGATTACAAAACTATTACCAATTAATAATCCAAACGCCAACGGTAGTTGGTTCCCAAAAGCTAGGCTTCTCTCAAATTGGGCGAAAAATTCCCTTAAGAGCCATTTGTTTTACTAGAAAAAGTATCATTAAACCTTTTGTTGTGCAATACCTTAATTACGAGTAGGCTGCAAATAAATCCCGTGCAGTCTGCTTGTATAATTGCAAAATTTATATAGTTTTCACCATTTAATTGTAGTAAAGGGTAATAAACACCCTATCCTTAAACATCAGAATTCAGAACGTAAAAAACACACTGACTATTTCACAAATAAACAAAATGTACATCCTAACTAAAACCTAAAATTTTCACAATCCTGTTCTCTCCAATCGACTATCTTCTAAGCAACATTTTTCTTAATAATAGTAGCCTATCCTAGTTTAAAAGTGTGCAAGGCTTAGGTAGCTGTAAGTTAGGACTTTGCTATTTAGGTAAGGCTAAGTAGGGTGCCTTAGGTCTATACATATAGCCTTAATTTAATCAAAACCTAGATAGCCTGCACTGTCAACTTTAGTCGGCATAGAAAACGGGAATTAACAGTAGGCCAATGCCGTATATCAACATAAGTAATCTTACGCAGACGTAACGTTACGCAAATCAATTCAAATAACCTCACCTTTGCCACGTTATAAAGTATCTCCATCAATCACAATTCACACTGAAATCCACAGGAAAGAACGAACCAAGTAATACCAATTTACTAATATGTAATCATTCGTGCAAAGCTTTAAATAAGGTAAGTGAAAACAAGGAATCTCTAGGGGGTGGTGTTTCATTTCCAACAGATGTTATGGCATAACAGTGGAAAGAGACATCTGTTGGCAGAACTGAAAACTATTGAGAAAACAGAACGAATTACGCACGGCTAAAGCAGAAACTTAAGGATTCTTATTTCAATTAGTTCTAAGATTCGAAGATATACAAAATTGTTATACGCTTTTGTAACCTAAAAGAAACAAGTATGAGAAAACATACGATTGGGTACAAATTCATGTATGTATGTATGTATGTAATTTAGTTGTATATATATATATATATATATATATATATATATATATATATTAATATTCACTACGCTACAATCCTAGTTGGAAAAGCAGAATGCTATAAGCCCAGAGGCCCAAACAGGGAAAATAGCCCAGCGAGGAAAGGAAACAAAGAAAAATAATATATTCTAAGGAGAGTAACAACATTGAAATAAATAATTCCTATATAAACTATAAATACTTTAACAAAACAAGAGGAAGGTAAATTAGATAGAACAGTGTGCCCGAGTGTACCCTTAAGCAAGAGAACTATATTTTACGAAAGTATATAAGATATCCTAATTGAAAAAGGGGATGAGGATGCTACTTACGGAAAAGCTCATCATCATCATCATCATCATGTCATCTCTCTCTCTCTCTCTCTCTCTCTCTCTCTCTCTCTATCTCTCTCTCTCTCTCTCTCTCTCTCGTCAATACTTTAACAAGAACCTGAAAGCTGTAACTATCTGACGGTATTCTCTCTACCAATCATATAACCATATTATCTCTCTCTCTCTCTCTCTCTCTCTCTCTCTCTCTCTCTCTCTCTATTTTAGGCGAGTTACTTTCCAAGAACATGAAAGCTACAACTATCTGAAAGTATTGTCCCTCACTATCATAGAAACATATTATCTCTCTCTCTCTCTCTCTCTCTCTCTCTCTCTCTCTCTCTCTCTTGGGAGAGTTACTTTCCAAGAACATGAAAGCTGCAAGTATCTGAAGGTATTGTCTCTCACTATCATAGAGACATATTCTCTCTCTCTCTCTCTCTCTCTCTCTCTCTCTCTCTCTCTCTCTTTCTCCTCTCTCTCTCTCTCCTCTTTTGGGCGAGTTGCTTTCCAAGAACATGAAAGCTGCAACTATCTGAAGGTATTGTCCCTCACTATCATAGAAACATATTCTCTCTCTCTCTCTCTCTCTCTCTCTCTCTCTCTCTCTCTCTCCTCTCTCTCTCTCTCCTCTCTCTCTCTCTCTCTCTCCTATTCCTTAGTGTATCTGGTCGTGTTTTCCATACATCACTCTCTTAACTGTTCCATTAAAGCGAAGTCACGCAACGAACGGCCTTTATTAATCAACCAGATAACGATGCCTCACTTGCGGATCTTGATGTTCAGATAGATACCTTGGGCGGAAAAAAAGCCAAGTAAACACTGCCAAGTGGTAATCAGGGATATGAGATCATGCTCAATGAGGAAATGGATTAATTCAGAAAGGAAAGGAAGGAATATTGGATTATGTAGGAGAGAAATAACACAATTATTGATTAATTCACAAATGAAATGGATGTAATTCAGGAAGGAATTATAATTCAGGAAGGAAATGAAGGTAAAGTTGATTTTGAAGGAGAGAAATAACACAATTATTGATTAATTCTCAAATGAAATGGATTAATTCAAGAAGGAAAGGAATGGATATTGGATTATGTAGGAGAGAGATAACACAGTTATTGATTAATTCACAAATGAAATGGATGTAAATTCAGAAAGGAAAGGAATGAATATTGGATTATGTAGGAGAGAAATAACACAATTATTGATTAAATCACAAAGAAAATTAATGTAAATTGGATTATGAAGGAGAAATAACAGGCATTGATTAATTCCCAAAGGAAATTAATGTAAATTGAATTATACAGGAGAGAAATAACAATTATTGATTAATTCCCAAAGGAAATGAATATAAATTGGATTATAAAAAGAGAGAAATAACAATTATTGATTGATTCACAAGGAAATAAATTTAATATTTGACTATGTAGGAGAGCAATAACACAATTATTGATTAATTCACAAAGGAAATTAAAGAAAATGGGATTATGAAGGAGAGAAATAACACAAATATTGATTTAGCATACCATAGAGCTATAGTTTTAGATTACCAGATAATTTGACCCACAAAAGAAATGAATGAGAATTGAAAATGAAGGAAATAAATA
>NC_090751.1:7288973-7292272 GCF_036898095.1 Palaemon carinicauda
ATATTGAAGATAGTCATATATGATACAAAATAATTTCAGGAACATAGTTAGATAAAGCAATAAGATTACTAAATAAAAAAACATTTGATATGTAAATATTATAAGGTATTTCATGTAAATATCAACCACTATGGCATTTAATACCGAAGTCTACCTTTGGGACTACATTTATGATAAAGGCATCTGGCTGGGCAAGGATTCGAACATATTCCCTGAGCCGAAACAATGCCTGCAATGACGACTTAATTCATATATCAAGCTGAAACATTGGAAATAGAGAATCATCTGACAAAACATTCTTTGAGGACCATATTATTATTATTATTATTATTATTATTATTATTATTATTATTATTATTATTATTATTACTTCTTGCCAAGCTACAACCCTAGTTGGAAAATCAGGATGTTATAAGCCCAAGGGCTTCAACAGGGAAAATAGCCCAGTAAGGAAAGGAAATAACGAAAAACTACATGAGAAGTTTAAAAACCATAATAACATTAAAATGAATCTTTCATATATACGAGTAAACAATAAAAATTAAAAATAAAAATAGTATTAAAAATTCAAAATAACGAGAGGAAGAGAAACAAGATTGAATTGTGTGCCCGAGTGTACCCTTAAGCAAGAGGTCTCTAACCCATACAGTGGAAGACCATGGCACAGAAGCTATGGCACTATCCAGGACTACAGCACAATGTTTGATTTTGAAGTGTCCTTCTCCTAGAAGAGCTGCTCACCATAGCTAGAGTGTCTCTTCTAACCTTACCAAGAGGAAAATATCCACTGAACAGTTACAGTGCAGTCGTTAACCTCTTGAGAAGAAGAATTGTTTGGTAATTTCAGTGTTGATAAGTGTATGAGGAAAGAGGAGAATATGTAAAGAATCGGCCAGACTATTCTGTGTATGTGTCGGCAAAGATGAAATGAGCCGTAACCAGAGAACGGGATCCAATGTAATACCGTCTGGCCTTTCAATGGACCCAGTAACTCTCTATCGGTAATATTTCAAGAACATATTCTAATCATGTTTCCATCAATGTTGATTTATATGGGAAAAATTGAATCTTTGGCCACGAAAGTTGCAAATCATAGTTTTCTAGCTTTTCAGAAAGACTCTCTTCAGAGTGAAGGATGAAATATAGCCAAATTATAGACAGGAAATTCTGTAGCTCTCTACTGACAAGATATGAAATATCAGTTTTGATGTTCTTACTGTTTTTAAAATATTTTATCAATTGTTAATTATTTCTCATATCGTTTATTCAATTTCTTATTTCCTTTCCTCACTGGACTATTTTCCCTGTTCGAGCCCTTGGACTTTAAAGCAACTCGCTTTTCCAACTAGGGTTGTAGCTTAGCTAATAATAATAATAATAATAATAATAATAATAATAATAATAATAATAACAATAATAAGGATTGTAGGGATGTTACTGGATCTGTCACAACGTAATATATATTATGGGTAGAAGATTATGTTGTTGATACCATTTGATGTATTGCATAATACTTTCTAGTTTTAAGGTGGGGTGACTAAGTATATGTAATCTGTACCTAGATGTCAGTCCAGTATGAAAAGGACGAATAAGAGAGAGAGAGAGAGAGAGAGAGAGAGAGAGAGAGAGAGATGTGACTTTCCACTTGGTAGATGAAATTGACGAGAGAGAGAGAGAGAGAGAGAGAGAGAGAGAGAGAGAATATGTTAATCAAGAGACATGAAGCCTATAATAAAATTCACCGAAATTAAATATAACTTAACCTTGTATCTTCATCATTATCATTACCATTTTTACCATTAATAAGTATTACTTATATATTAGAAAACGTAAATTTTTAATTGTTTTACTCTAACAATTCACTAAAAGTTTATCTCCTAGTATAAATAAGTGCTTAAGCACTGAGAGGATTCGTAACACCTGTCAATCCACCTCTTCGCTCATATACTCTGGCTAGACTAATAATCTTAAAATCAGCTTAGCCTCGAATTCTTAGCTTCTTTTCTTCCTTCTATTTTTATTAACTTTAATAACTTCTTTACTTTAAGAATGGAGTCATCTTAATTACCTATGTTTCAGGATTTGCGTATATGCGTGCCTTGGGCTTGTCTTTACATTTTGCTTTAATTACTTTTACACACTGATATATATATATATATATATACATATATATATATATATATGTATATATAAATATAAATATATATATATATATATATATATGTATATATAAATATATATATATATATATATATATATTACATCAATATATAAATCTATATATTCTATATCGATATATATATATACATATACATATATATATATATATATATGTGTGTGTGTGTGTGTGTGTGTGTGTGTTCTGCAGTGAACTAGTAACAGGTCACAACTCTCCAAATCATGTTGTTATTAGAGAGAGAGAGAGAGAGAGAGAGAGAGAGAGAGAGAGAGCATCGTGGCTTAGAGGACTAAAGGTTTGCAACATCAATTCCATTGTGTGAAACCCAATTGTTAAAATTTACTGGAAAATCAACTGTGCCCTTATTTACATAGGCTGTGAACTGGGAAACTGATGGTTGGTTACTCGTGTTTGTTTATTTAGCCAGAGTGAAAAATTAATTGCGCAGACAACTACATCTAATTCAAATTTTCTGGGAATTTTAAGGGAATGACTTTTGCCAACACATAATTTGAAGGGAAAATACAAGCAAATACTCATTCACATACAATATAGGCATTATATATAATTATTCATCTCTCTCTCTCTCTCTCTCTCTCTCTCTCTCTCTCTCTCTCTCAAATTATATGTAATATATATATATATATATGTAAATATATATATATATATATATATATATATAATGTTTATACATGCATTTATGCACTTCTTCAATTTTCAGCTTTCCCCCACTTCCTCTCATTCTTTTACAAATCATCATTTTGTGAAATATATTGGGCAGAGGGATGAAGTGAAAAAAAAAAACATCCCTTGAAAAGTAATTTTGAAACATGCCTTGTAGAGGGTTGAAAATATCTCTAAAAATAGGTTGTCAGTCTGGACCAATTACTTGAAATAGACAGCATTGTAAATTCCCCTCGCAATGAAATTGTTTTCATCTTATTCCTACTTTTAAACTTCATTAATACTAATGATTTTGAAAGAGGATAAGCGGGTGTATCAGTAATGAATTTATCTCTTTGGTCGTGGGATTGTTGGTGTCCTTCGATAACAGATATTATGGTATGGGCATGGGATTGTTGGTGTCCTTCGATAAGAGATATTATGGTATGGACATGGG
>NC_090751.1:7292772-7305272 GCF_036898095.1 Palaemon carinicauda
CTTTTTTAAAAGCACAAGCCTTTTACTTTTCTATTCACACTCTCATTTTTGAATTCCCACCAATTTCTAGATTTATAATTTATTCATAATCTTATTCATTTCATTATAAAATACTTTCTTTTAAACATCCTCATTCTTAAAAACAAGGTTTTTTTTTTCTTTTACAATTTAATTTTTGAATATCAACAAATTTCTAGTTTTATAATTTTATCACGATCTTATCAACTTCATCTAAGAATATTTTCTTTCAAACACATTGTCATTCATTCTTGGAAGCATTGAATTTTTTTTCACATTTTCATTTTTGAATAACCAGAAAGTCTTAACGACTTCATTTTATGATATTTTCTTTTTAAGAACATCGTCGTTTTAAAAGTAAAGGATATTTTTCTATTTTAACATTCTCATTTTTGAATATCTACAAACTTCTAGATTTTGATTTACACATGATCTTAACGACTTCATCTTAAAATATTTTCTTTCAAACACTTATCCTCATTTTGGAATATCCAAAATATTCTAGATTTTAATTCACTCATGACATATTTGACTTCATTTCAAAGAATTTTATCTTAAACATCGTCATTCTTAAATGAACTTTTTTTTTTTCTCTTTAAATTTTCATTTTTGAATATCCAAAAAGTTTTAGCCATATAATCCACGCATGATCTTAACGACTTCATCTTAAAATATTTTCTTTCAAACACTTATCGTCATTCTTGAGAGCAAAAACTTTTTTTTCTTTTTACACTATCATTATTGAATATCCACAAAGTTCTAGTTCTTATTACACCAGGCATCCCATAGATTTTGCAAATCACCTTCATGTTCTTTTCAGTGTCTCATGAAGTCTTGATTTTGGAAATTGACTTTACATTTTGCGGGGTCATACCTGTCAGTTTCCGTCTTAGCTGTCACCTGGTCTATTCTTCCATAGTGCTGGCTTCTGTCCAAAACAATCTTTGTCCAATGAACTGTTTTTATAAAGTTATGTATACACACACACACACACATATATATATATATATATATATATATATATATATATATATATATCTATATATATACATATGTATATATATATGCTGTATATATATATATATATATATATATATATATATATATATATATATATATATATATATATATATATATATATATAGAAAACTGTCAATCATACGCTCTTGAATAACTTCGTACTTGCATATGAGAGAGAGAGAGAGAGAGAGAGAGAGAGAGAGAGAGAGAGAGAGAGAGAGAGAGAGAGATTGTGTTAAACATACCCTCTTGAATAATTTTTTATTCGCATAAGAGAGAGAGAGAGAGAGAGAGAGAGAGAGAGAGAGAGAGAGAGAGAGAGAGAGTCATTCATACCCTCTTGAGTAACTTCGTACATGCATGAGAGAGAGAGAGAGAGAGAGAGAGAGAGAGAGAGAGAGAGAGAGAGAGAGAGAGAGAGAGAGAGTGTCAATCATACCCTCTTGAATAACTTCGTACTTGCATATGAGAGAGAGAGAGAGAGAGAGAGAGAGAGAGAGAGAGAGAGAGAGAGAGAGAGAGAGAGAGAGAGAGAGAGAATATGACGCAATACTTTATCTTAATGACACCTGCCAAGAGCACAACTTAGCCCCAAAAACTAACTTTAGCAAGAAATGCCAGATGCTGTTTACTTGCGAGATAACTTTGGAGTCCTCTGTGATTAGACGGAGTTTGCTGACTAAAACCTTTTTTTTTTTATGATGGTATTCATTTTGAAAATTATACCAACATTTTCATTAGGGATTTATATAGCTTTATTCGTTACTAAGATATCAATTTCACTCTTAAGATATCAAATTTTTCCTTTTTAGATATTTTTTATCTATTTTAATAATATGAAATGATAAAAAGGTCTATTTTGAAAAATTTTCTGGTTGCTTAAAATTAAAAGGATGGAAAGTTTAGAAATATTTTTTTTCATGATGGTATTAATTTTGAAAATGACACCAACATTTTCATTTGGGATTTATATAGATTTATTCGCTATTTAGATATTATCGCCACGTTTAAGATATCAAATGTTTGGTTTGTATATATTTTTTTTCTATTTTCATGGTATGAAATGATAAAAATGGTTATTTGAAAACGTTTCTCGTTACCTATAATCAAAATGATGAAAAATTTATTTTTATGTTTAATGTAGCTCATTATTATGACAATGAGGAAAAATATTATAAGATATGTAATGAAAAATTCTTACTTCGTAAATTTGCAACTAGTAATATATGATAAAGATTCGCTGTGAAGCAAATCATTTTTCCCATAATAAAATAAAACACTTTAATATACATTTAACAGAGGTCAAGTTTAGGTTAAAATATGTGTATTGCAAATAAATTGTTACTGTTATACCAAGATAGTATTCTAAATATTATCTACAATATAAAATAATGACGAAATGAAAATTACTTGAAGAGCATCAATAGAGGTCAAGTTTAGGTTAAAAATGCATATGATTAATGAATTATTACATTCGTACCAAGATTTATTTTTCACTAAACACGTAATCTAAAATATCTTGAAGTATTTTAAATACTTAATCACAAAACAAATAATCTAAATTATTTAGGATCAATATAAATATTGCCTATGATATAAACGTAACGAGATATTTAGCCACTATACAAATAATCTAAAACATTTTAAGGTATTCCAAATATTTTCTGTGATATGAAATAACGAGATATTTAATCACTGACAAATAATCGAAAACATTTCAAGGTATTCTTAATATCTGGAATATGAGATAAGATATTTGATCACTAAGCAAATAATCTTCAACAATTCAAAGTGTTCTATATATTATCTGTAATATAAAATAGCGAGATATTCAATCACGAAACTAACAAATAATCTTAAACATTTTAAGTTATTTTAAATATCTGGAATATAAAATATTTTATATCTGCAATAGAAAATAACGAAATATTTAATAACTAGACAAATGATCTTAAAAATTTCAAAGTACTCTAAATATTATTATTATTATTATTATTATTATTATTATTATTATTATTATTACTATCCAAGCTACAGCCCTAGTTGGAAAAGCAAGATGCTATAAGCCCAGGGGCTCCAACAGGGAAAAATAACCCAGTGAGGAAAGGAAATAAGGAAATAAATAAATGAAGAGAACAAATCAACAATAAATCATTCTAAAAAAAGTAACAACGTCAAAACAGACATGTCATATATAAACTATTAACAACATCAAAAATAATCATGTCATAAATAAGCTATAAAAAGACTCATGTCAGCCTGGTCAACAAAAAAGCATTTGCTCCAATTTTGAACTTTTAAAGTTCTACTGATTCAACTACCCGATTAGGAAGGTCATTCCACAACTTGGTAACAACTGGAATAAAACTTCTATAGTACTGCATAGTATTGAGCCTCAGAACGCTGACCAGAAACCTCAACCCCACATAGAGGTGGGAAAAGATGCAGAAAAAGAAGAATAATAATTACTGAACAAATAATCGTAAACATTTTAAAGTACTCGATATATTATCTGTAATATAAATTAGTGAGGTATTTATTTAATAATTAAATGATGTAATTATCTTAAGGTATTCTAAATATCTGAAATATAAAATAACGAAATATTTAATCACTAAAATTAATCTTAGATATTATAAAGTATTCTAATGAAAAATAACGAGGTATTTAATCAGTAATTAAATAATATTAAAATTTTTTAAAGTACTCTAAAATCTACCTGCACTATAAAATAACGAGATACCCAATCATGAAAGGCCGATAAACTTCTTCCTCATAGTGATAAGCCTATAAAAAGAACAAAAAGATCTAGCATATAGATTATAGCTAAAGACTACCTTTTATCTGGTCAAGAGAGGTCACCCAACCTTTTATGTAACCTTAAAAGGGACAATGAAACCATTTTTGGCCAAGCTAGATTAGGTGTGGTAGCCGATGTGGTAGTGTCCCTCACTGGTGAACGCCAGACTGGGATTCGGGTACCGCTCAAACTCGTTAGTTAGCTTTAACCTCACCATCCTTGTGAGCTGAGGATGGCGGGTTTGGGGAGCCTATAGGTCTATCTGCCGAGTCATCAGCAGCCACTGCCTGGCCCTCTTTAGTCCTAGCTTGGGTGGAGAGGGGCCTTGGGGGCTGATCATATGTAATATTGCCAGTCTCTAGGGCATTATTTTGCCACCTTTGTGAGCTAATAATAGGGGTTTGGGGGAGCCTATAGGTCTATCTGCCGAGTCATCAGCAGCCACTGCTTGGCCCTCTTTGGTCCTAGATTGGGTGGAAACGGGGCTTGGGGACTGATCATATGTAATATGGTCAGTCTCTAGGGCATTGTCCTGCTTGATAGGGCAATGTCACTGTCCCTTGCCTCTTGTCATTCATGAGCGGCCTTTAAAACCTTTATGTTTGACACGCCAGCACCACTTTTTTTTTTACTCAAACTGCATCCTTTTTTAACATTCCATTTTAGAGCCTGACGTTTCGTTAAGGCAAAGTTATGCTTTTCATCCTTTAATTAGAACCTGGTGTTTCGTTAAGGCATGATTATGCTCTTCAGCCTTCAATTTTGACCAATTATATTGTAATGTGTAGTTTTAGGCGTAATAAACAATACTGTAATTGGAAGACTTGTGTGCACTTCAAATTTTAGCTTCTCTTTAGGTACCTAATGTGTTCTGTTCATGTTGCTCTTTTGCTTAATGTAAATGATGGATCATACATTTTTTTATTTTGACTAATTACTTAATGTGTAATTTCAGTTGTAAAAAACTATAATTATATTTTCAAGACTCGTGTGTACTTCAGATTGAAGCCTATCTTAAGGTACCGAAAACGTTCAGCAAGTTTTGTTTTTCCTCCTGTTTCATATAAATGATGAATCATATTTTTTTTTTTTTTTGAATTTTGACTAATTACATTGTAATGCTTAATTTTTTTGGGTAATAAACAATACTATAATTAGAAAACATGTGAACTTTAGTTTAAATCCACTGATAAAAGTGCTGAAAATGTTCTTCATAATTTGCTTGTTCCTTCCTAATCCGGTAGTTGAATCAGTAGAACTTCAAAAGTTTAAAGTTGGAGCAAATGTTTTTCTGTTGACCAGGCTGACATGAGTCTTTTTATTATTTATATATGACATATCTGTTTTTGATGTTGTTAATAGTTTATATAGGATATGTATGTTTTGACGCTGTTACTGTTTTTAGAATGATATATTGTTAATTTATTCCCATCATGTATTTATTTCCTTATTCCCTTTCCTCATTGGACTATTTTCCCTGTTGGAGCCCTTGGGCTTATAGCATTTTGCTTTTCCAACTAGGGTTGTAACCTGGCTAGTAATAATAATAATAATAATAATAATAATAATAATAATAATAATAATTGATCGTATGTTTTTTTGTGACTAATTACTTTGATGTTTCATTTTAGTTGTTATAAAAGTATTATAATTAGAACACTTGTGTGAACCTCTTAGCTTAGCTTCTCTTAAAGTACTGAATAAATTCTAGAAATTGTGGTTTTTTTCATACGCCGTTTTTAATTATACCTAATTAGTTTTAATGTTTAATTTTAGTTGTATTAAAGAATACTATAATTAGAAGACTCGTCCGCACTTATGATTTCAGCCTCTCTTCAAAGTTAAAAGTACTGAAAATCTTCTGGATATTTTGCTTTTTCCTTTGTTACATATAAATGATTGACCATAAGCCATTTTTTGCGTAATTACTTTATGATATGTAATTTTAGTTGTAGTCAACAATATTATAATTGGGAGACTTTTAAACACTTCAGATATTACCCTCTTTCAAAATAATTAATGTATTATTCCTGTTTAGCCTTTACCTTGGTTTAATATAAACAATGGATTATGCATCTCAAATGCCACAGGAAATTAAAATTGTTTCGACTTAACGTTCAAGTAGGTACCATTTGGCTCTCTTAGCCTAAGATAGTTCCATCCTGCTCGTAATACTAGGCATGCAGATAATTCTAATAGCAAGGCCTTCTCCATCATGAGGCTCAATACTACACAATAGTCTAGAAGTTTTATTCCAGCTGTGACCAAGTTGTGGAATGATCTTCATAATCGGGTAGTTGAACCAGTAGAACTTCAAAAGTTCAAACTTGCAGCAAAAGTTTTTATGTTGAACAGGCTGATAAAAGTCGTTTTATAATTTATATATGAAGTATATGTTTTAATATTGTTAGTGTTTTTAAAATATTTTATTCTAATTGTTAATTATTTCTTATATCATTTATTTAATTCCCTATTTCCTGTCCTCACTGGGCTCTTTTTCCCATTTGGAGCCTTTTGGCTTGTAGCATCTTGCTTTTCCAACTAGCGCTGTAGCTTAGATAATAATAATAATAATAATAATAATAATAATAATAATAATAATAATAATAATAATAATAATAATTAAAGTAATAATTAAAATAATAATAAATAATATTAATAAACAACAACAACAACAACAATAAATATGACAACAACAACAACAACAATAATAATAATAATAATAATAATAATAATAATAATAATAATAATAAACGCAAAATAACACGCAATAGATACGATAGATGACTTGTCATCAGACTTCCAGAATCTTATATTTCGACTTCGCCACACAGGGAATTGGATCTCTCACACTCAGGCAAGTAAATAGTTCAGGGAAGAAATGGCAGATGGCGTTGGTGGTGCTGGATAGGGTACAAGTTATCTCATCTGTATATTACGATTTTTTTTTTTATTAAATCCAGAAAAAAAGTCATAGCATTTGAATTTCATTTCATAATGATGTAAAAGGGAGTTTTATAGTTTTTATTAATTCTTTTGTTCAAGGTAAAATTTATCTCAAATTGATATTACGGAAATTTTTGTTTCATCAATTTTAGGAAAAGGTCGATTGCACTCAAATTTTGTTTCACAATGCTGTAAAAAGGTGCTTCTGACCTTATTAATTTTTTTTCTACATTTACTATACATTTTCATAATGTTTAATTCAATAGCTAGTGTTCAGGCGATATTATATTTTATGTTTTTTTTTAAATAAATTCCATAAAAAACGGCGATTATACTCATAATTTATTTCACAATTCAGTAAACCAGCCCTTATAGTCTTATTGCTTTTTTCTATACATTTACTGTGAAATGTCCTTAGGTTTACAGTATAATTTAATAATTTAATAGCTAGTAATTCGGTGATATTGTATATTACGTTTTTCATTTTATAAATTACATAAATATGTCGATTATACTCCAAATTCATTTCACAATGCTGTAAAATAGTGCTTATAGTATTATTATTTTATTTTTTCATAAATTTATAGTAAAATGTCCTTAGTACTCCCTAGATATATCTATTACTTTTTTATTTTATAAATTCCTGAAAAAGATAGATTAAACTCAAAATTTATTTCAAAATGCTGTGAAATCGTGTTTAAAGTCTTATTATTTTTTATACAATTGTTTAATAGCTAGTGATTCGGTGATATTATATATTACGTTTTTTATTTTATAAATTCCTGAAAAAGGTACATTATATTTAAAATTCATTTTACCATGCTGTAAAATAGTGCTTAAAGTCTTATTACGATTTTATACACTTACTATGAGTTTTCTTAATACTTTCCGGGTATTTTAATAGCTAGTGTTCCGGTGATGTTATTACCGTGGAGAAAGCACTGACTTTCTCCGATAATTATCCGCACCAATTCTCAACAAATTAATAAAGCTGTCATATTAAGTGAAATTTTTCTACTTTTCATTAGCAAGATAGTCCGTACTGATATTGGTTCTATACATTAGTTCTATACTTAACTAATTATTATTATTATTATTATTATTATTATTATTATTATTATATATTGGTTCTATATAATAGTTCTATACTTAACTAATTATTATTATTATGATTATTATCATTATTAATAGTAGTAGTAGTATTAGCAGTATTAGCAGTAGTAGTAGTAGTAGCAGTAGTAGCAGTAGTAGTAGTAGTAGCAGTAGTAGCAGTAGAATATTTCATTCATTCCAGCTCACAAAGTTTTATATCTAATTAACAGTACTAAAGAAACTCCTTATTAACAACTATGCGGGGAAAATCTACAAACAGTTGTAGTAGTAGTAGTAGTAGTAGTAGTAGTAGTAAAATATTTCATTAATTCCAGCTTACATTACAGTATTATATCTAATTAACACTTCAGAAGAAACTCTTTATGAAGAACAGACAATCATGCCGGGAAAATCTACAAACAGTTTAGCAAAGCCTGTACGAGCAAAAACACCCGACGAGAATGAACACACACATTGCATAGTAAGCTTGAACTCCCGAAAGGGTTAAGAATAATTCATGGACTCATGCCGCTCGTTATCTGCAGGATTATCATGCAAAAAACATGACATATTCAGGAAATCACACATTACGTGACGTAACGTGGAAGTCGATGGTAGTGTCATGACGGGAAGGACGGATTTTAAATAACTATAAATGAGATTTATTCATGGATTTACCTTGGGTCAGTCATAAATCCTTTTAAATGATTTATAATATCATTGACTTGGGGATTACAAAAGAACGGATTTAAATAACTTAAATAACTATAAATGGGATTTATTCATGGATTTTCCTTGGGTCAGTCATAAATCGTTTTAAATAATTTATTATATCATTGACTTGGGGATTAAAAAAGCAGGATTTTTCACGCTGAGAGAGAGAGAGAGAGAGAGAGAGAGAGAGAGAGAGAGAGAGAGAGAGAGAGAGAGAGAGAAATGAATGACAATAAATTCTTAAGATAATTCACTGAAATATCATCGGGAGAATAATGCATTTTTGTTTTAATTTCATTTTTTCTAGGATGGGAAATCTAAACTGAACATAATTATCAAGTCTAAAATTCATAAAATTTGAAATTAAAATCCAATAAAACAAAATCGGCAACAGATATTGTTTTTGATATATAACTTGGTTAAGAATTATTTATTCATCGTTGGTGTAATAGTTTTTAGTAAATAAAATAATTATCTTAAATTCTCCAAGACTTTTGAAGCGTTTAACTCAAGAGGAACTAATGAAAATTATAAATAATTATTAAACTACTCGTTCAAGTAGGTAAGACGCTCGTCTTACTTTATAAGTACCAGCTTTGACTCCTAACCTTAATTAAACGGTTTTGTATGCGTTTTATTAATTATGAGTTTGGCTCTTCATATAACTAAACAAATAAATTAATACACAAACAATTAAATAAACAAGTAAATATATCGATAATATGTGTATAGAAAAGCTAAAAACATAAAACTTGCTTCACGGCAAAGAAAGAAGAGGAGAACAAAAGCTCCGAATCTGCTATGCCAGCACAACAGCATCACAAATCTGAATCTTAACTCGGAATCAAGCAGCTAGATGGCAGCACCTCCTTAAAAACGTTGAATGAGGAAGAGCGACTCCCCCATTTTTCGTCCAGCTGTCGCAACATCTTTTCGCTCTAACAGCGGATTCCCATCGATTTGCTGAAAGCCCGGTATCACAGTATATCCCTTCGGAGAGGAACAAGTTTTTGACGTTTCATTCTCTCTTTTTTTTTTTTTTTTTTGTTTCTTACGTTGCGTTGTTTTACTGCTGTCATTTATGGTCAGGATTGCTTCGACGTGTCGCCATACACGGACGCTAATCTCTTTGGACCCGACACCTGGCGGAATTTATGGCGCTCTGGTTGGAGGAGAGCAGAACGTAAACAATGGCCAATTGCGTTTGACTAAGGGGGTTGGTTTGAAAAATGTTTGATAGGAACGTTTGTAGTGTTCATAATAATAATAATAATAATAATAATAAAAATAATAATAATAATAATAATAATAATAATAATAATAGAAATGATAATAATAATAATAATGAAAATAATAATAATAATAGAAATGATAATAATGAAAATAATAATGATAATAATAATGAAAATAATAATAATAATAATAACAATAATAATGATAATGATGATGATAATAATAATAATAATAATAATAATAACAAAAATGATAATAATAATAATGATAATGATAATAATAATAATAATGATAATAATAATAATAATAAGAACAATAATAATAATAATAATAATAATAATAATAATAATAATGTTATATACTAATATTTTTTCATATTTTATAAGTAAAAGTTCTTCTTTAACCTTCTGAATAGAACAGAAGGATGTTATACAAGCTAGGACCAAGGAGGGCCAGGCAATGGCTGCTGATGATTCATAGGATAGACCTGTAGGCTCCCCCAAATAATAATAATAATAATAATAATAATAGTAATAATAATAACAATGTTATATACAACATTTTTTCATGCTTTATAAATAAAAGTTCTTCTTTAACCTGCTGAATAGAACAGAAAGATATTATACAAGATAGGACCAAGGAGGGCCAGGCAATGGCTTCTGATGACTCATAGGATAGACCTGTAGGCTCACCCAAATAATAATAATAATAATAATAATAATAATATTTTTTCATGTTTTATAAGTAAAAGTTCTTCTTTAACCTGTTGAATAGAACAGAAGGATATTATACAAGCTAGGACCAAGGAGGGCCAGGCAATGGCTGCTGATGACTCATAGGATAGACCTGTAGGCTCCCCCAAATAATAATAATAATAATAATAATAATAATAATAATAATAATAATAATAATAATGTTATATACCAATATTTTTTCATGTTTTATAAGTAAGAGTTCTTCTTTAACCTGCTGAATAGAACAGAAGGATATTATACAAGCTAGGACTAAGGAGGGCCAGGCAATGGCTGCTGATGTCTCATAGGATAGACCTGTAGGCTCCCCCAAATAATAACAATAATAATAATAATAATAATAATAATAATAATAATAATAATAATAATAATAATGATGTTATATACCAATATTTTTTTTATGTTTTATAAGTAAAAGTTGTTCTTTAACCTGCTGAATAGAACAGAAGGATATTATACAAGCTAGGACCAAGGAGGGCCAGGCAATGGCTGCTGATGACTCATAGGATAGACTTGTAGGCTCTCCCAAATACCCCATCGTTAGATCACAAGGATTGTGAGGTTGTAGTGAGTAAAGAAACTAACGAGTATGAGCGGGACTCGAACCCCAGTCTGGCGATCACCACAAAAGGATTTTACCAACAGGTTGTGGTGGACTATTAGAAGATCTACTGGACGGGGTTTGCTTACCGCTCAAGCTCGACAGTTTCTTGTAGTGTCTGAAACCTCACCATCCATATAAGCTAAGGATGGGCTGGTGGTTTAGGGGAGCCAACAGTATATTTATACATGATGATACATCACCAGTCAATTAGGATGCCAGAACTGTAAATCAATCAATCTATCAATCACCACCAGCCATTATCTGTCCCTCCCTGGTCCTATCTTGGATGGAGAGGAGGTTTTGGTCGTTGATCATGTGTATATTGTATATGGTCAGTCTCTAGGGCATTGTCCTGCTACGGCATTGTCAGTGTCCCTTTCATTGGCAATTCATATGACACCTTTAAAACATAAATGGAGAATGATATAAACGGAAAAAGATAGGACGCATACGCAGTGTACACGAGTGTCATATTTTTTACATTACCAACGACCCACAACCCTATTTTCCTCTCTTCCACCTAATGAAATTCCATTCTCTGGAATACTGCTTATCCCTTGCCTCTGTCATTCATGACCAGCCTTAAAACCTTAAATGGAGAATTATATAAACAGAAAAAGGAGAAGGTGGGCATGCGCAGTGTACACGAGTACCATATTTTTTACATTATCAACAACCCACAATTCTATTTTTCTCTCTTTCACCTAATGAAATTCCATTCTCTGGAATACTGCTTAGCCCTTGCCTCTGTCATTCATGAACAGCCTTTAAACATTAAATGGCGAATGATATAAACGGAAAAACGAGAAGGTAGGCGTGGGCAGTGTACACGAGTACCATATTTTTTACATTATCAACAACCCACAATTCTATTTTTCTCTCTTCCACGTAATGAAATTCCATTCTCCGGTATATTGCTCGGCCTGTTTTTACCCTCGGGGAGTTTTGCGACGTAAATGCCAGTACTCTTTGCATAACAATGCCATGAATAGTTGAAGGATACCAAGCTGTGAAGCTAAGAGTTGGTTATTATTATTATTATTATTATTATTATTATTATTATTATTATTATTACTTGCTAAGCTATAACCTTAGTTGGAAAAGCACGATGCTATAAGTCCTGGGGCTCCAACGGGAAAATAGCCCAGTGAGGAAAGGAAACAAGGAAAAGTAGAATATTTTAAGAACAGTAATAACAACTAAACCAATATTTCCTATTATTGTTATTATAACTTGCTAAGCTACAACCCTAGCTGGAAAGGCGGGATGCTATAAGCCTAGGGGCTACAACAGGGAAAATAGCCTAGTGTAGTGAAGAAAC
>NC_090751.1:7325272-7329919 GCF_036898095.1 Palaemon carinicauda
TGATCAGTCACTGCAAACCAAATTATAGTCAATTTCTTTTAGCGATGCAGATTTGCACCGACTCGCAGCGGTGCCCTTTTAGCTCGGAAAAGTTTCCTGATCGCTGATTGGTTGGACGAGATAATTCTAACCAATCAGCGATCAGGAAACTTTTCCGAGCTAAAAGGGCACCGCTGCTAGTCGGTGCAAATCTGCCTCGATAAAAGAAATGAACTATAGTATCTGTGACCCTAACTAGTACAGCTTTGCGGGTCATAGCTTAATGAGTATATGCAATGGGGTTTGACCAGTTTTCATCCAACGCTGGCCATTGCGGATTGGTGGTGGTAGGAGATTTTCGTCCGATTGCTCTCAGCATACCAACCTAGTATGGGTGGCCATGACTAATTCAGCTTTGCTGATCATAGCTTGATAAGAATATGCAATGGGGTTTGACTAGTTTTCATCAAACGCTGGCCAGTGCGGAATGGTGATGGTGGGAGATTTTTGTCTGATTGCTTAAAGCAAACTAACCTAATATGTGTGACCCTGACTATACTCAATTTATCTAATGAGGCGCATTTGCAACTGACTTGCAGGGGTGCCCTTTTAGCTCGGAAAGGTTTCCTGCTATCTGCTAGATTGGAATTATTTTGTCTAACCAATCAGCGAGCAGGAAACTTTTCCGAGCTAAAAGGACACCCCTGCAAGTCGGTGCAAATCTGCCTCACTAAAAAGAATTGCCTTTTTTTTATAGTACAGCTTTGCTGATCATGGCTTAATCTGTAAACACAAGACTCACAACTTATTTTTCTTTGTAAATTCCAATCCTTACCCAAAAGGAAAAGTGAACTTCCACATGAAAAAAAATTTGTTTGTGTATGCAGGACTGCAAAAGCAATTTGAAACGGGGGGAAATAACTCCGGTGTCTTTTGACACTTACATTTTTTGTGTAACAGTACCCTGAAAAAAATCGAATCGAGATAAAAATGAAACCTTTTATACAGAGGTTGTCAGAGAATTTTACCTTGCTCTTGTGTTTTTTAGGATTCGAGTGTTTTTTCCCCAGTACGTTGAATATTTGTTGTCAGAAATAACTTATATTTTTTTAGCAGCTATAAATATTCACAGTGACACTTCTGTTTAGGTTTCTAAAAAGGTGTATTTTAAGTAAGCAAAACACTAGATATTACTGTTTTTACTAGTGTACTTGAGTCGTTAAAAAAGGTGTCTAGATATTTTGATAGATATACAAACACACACTCGCATACACACATACACACACACAAACAAACACACACATACACACACAGAGATTAAATCCTTACCATCACCCTCCCCCTTTTCTAACTACAAATCGCGGGTTCGGCAAATTGTGGGTGAGTGGGGTTTCCGAGTGTACCTCTCGGGGTAACCCCTCTCAATGGGGTATAAAATTCTTATTCCTTCTGGTTGTGACAGGAAAGAAATTATATGTATTTATATATACGCACACATATATATATATATATATATATATATATATATATATATATATATATATATCCATGTATATATATACACAAATACATTTATTAATATATATATATATATATATATATATATATATATATATATATATCATATATATAAAACAGTATATATATATATATATATATATATATATATATATATATATATACATATTTATTTATATATATATATATATATATATATATATATATATATATATATATATGCATATATATACATATATATATACATATATATATATATATATATATATATATATATATATACATATATATACATATACATATATATATACATATATATACATATACATATATATATACATATACATATATATATATATATATATATATATACATATACACACACATATATATATATATATATATATATACATATATATATATATATATATATATATATATATATATATATATATGTATATATATATATATATATATATATATATATACATATATATATACATATATATACATATACATATATATATATATATATATATATATATATATATATATATATATATATATATATATATATATATATAAGATAACCATAAACTAGATCTAGTTATATTTATGTGTACTCATGTGTCAACGTTAAACCCTTATGAAAACCCAAAAGGATCGAATCCATTTAAATTTCTATCAAGGTAAAGGGGCATTACACAGCCAGATGTATATAGCCTAAAATTAAACATAAAATATAAAAGCCCATTCCCATACACACACACACACACACACACACACACACACTAACCCACACAATCCCTGAGCATGAAATGTTTCCAAAAGACATTACCATTTAATCTGATGCAAATCCCCGACCATCCCAACATTCATATAATGCCATATCCTTTTCCCCCCTCTTTCAGACTTAATGGTCAGGAAGCTGCCCGTCGACTCCAGAGGGGTGTACTTCTGGCCGCACGGCCATCAAAGGGACAGGGTCCTGCAAGCAGCCGTGGCGGCTCCAGCCGCCTCCTACCAAATGGCCCAAGGGCCCGGGCGCGGACTGAACGCCCCGACGGGGCCCACGGGCCCTTACTTCCTAACGCCGGGGATTAAGAGGAACGTCACGACAACAGTGGACCAGACTGCTTATCTGCATTGCCACGTGGCCCAGCTGGGAGACGAAGCGGTGAGTCGATGCCTTTGAATTAAGGGAGATAGCGGTCTCTCATTCCATTCCTATTCCCCCTCATTTTCAGACCTTTCCGAGGCGACCCCGAGGCCTTCCCGAGGCCTCCCCCGAGGCCTATGGACTGCCGAGGCGTCCCCGAGGTCTACGATTGAATTGGGCTTTTATATTACTTATCTGGGATTTGCTTGGTTTATTTCCTCCCAGTCACGTGATTCATTTATTTCAATCTATTTTTCCGCGGATGAAATGATTCTTATTTTCCCATTATATGTTTTTTTTTTTTTTTTTTTTTTTTTTTTTTTTTTTTTTTTTTTTTTAGTATCCCAACTTTTCAGTATCTTATTTACATGATATTGATTTGTGATATATTACTATCTTTTGCCTCATTTTCTTATCTTCCTATCGCATTTACAAAATATTCTTTTATGATATATCATTATCTTTTATCTCTTTTCTCCAAGTTCAATATTTTTACATTTTTTTCTGTCTAGTTTCTGCCCCCATTCCCTCCTTGACTTCACAAACAATTTCTTGGTCTCGGGAATAGTTTTTTATTTCACGCATTTTAAATGGCAAAGAGAGAGAGAGAGAGAGAGAGAGAGAGAGAGAGAGAGAGAGAGAGAGAGAGAGAGAGAGATTCTCAACTTCTCCATAACATTTTCAGCTATTTCAGAATCCGCAAACTCCCTAATTTTGCTCAATGGAAATGATTTTTTTTTTTTTTTTTTTTGCTAAAGGAATTTGCGGAGGGTGATTGTTTGTTTAATTTGATTTTTACTCACTCCAATATTGGAGGTGCATGTGACTCCCCAAAAACTAAGATGATATTCACTTGAAGAATTTCAATCTATTTAATTGCAATTTCGTATTGCGTCCGTGCGGTTTTTTTTTTTATTTATTTACTTTTTTTTTGCAAAACATACTTTTAATATTAAGAAGTGAAATAGAAGTGGATGAAATAGATTTTTGCTACTACAGGAACAGCTCAATTAACGTATGGAAAATTTTATCTTTTCTGAGGACTTACTTCAATATAGTATAAGGTCCAGAGACTTCACTTAGGGAATGTTTTGATTAATACAATATAAAGTAAAGCTTCTAATAAATTTTAAGATGCAATGCTTACTAACATTTGACTTTGAGGGTATGAGAGGCAATTATTATTATTATTATTATTATTATTATTATTATTATTATTATTATTATTATTATTATTATTACTTGATAATCTACAACCCTAGTTGGAAAAGCAGGATGCTATAACCCCAAGGGCTCCAACAGGGAAAATAACCCAGTGAGGAAAATAAATAAGGAACTAAATAAACTACAAGAGAAGTAATTAACAAATAGATAAAATATAAATAAAGCAAATTCATATATGAAATATAAAAAACTTCAAAAAATAAGAGGAAGAGAAATAAGATAGAATAGTGTGCCCGAGTGTACCATCAAGCAAGAGAACTCTAATCAAAGACAGTGGAAGGCCATGTTATAGAGGCTATGGCACTACCCAATGATGGGAATCATATGCTAAAGCTCACATGATTATATGAATTAATGATTTCCAATGAAGAATCTCACAATCTAATTAATTTAATCAATGATAAACATACGTGATAAAAACGGTGAGAACGAAACTGTTAAAAATTTGCCGAAAAAAAGGGCAAATGCCTGGGAACATTTATTCCAGGATTTTTACCGTTTCAAAAACGGATGTACTGACGTAAAGGAGTAATATTACGGTCACCAGCCCGTAAAAGATAATAACAAAGTTAGGTAAAGTTACGGTCGTATGTATTTTACTGAAATACAGTTAAAAACTATTTTTACGGAAAATTTTCGATTAAAAATACGTTTTTTTTTTTTTTACAGTGAATCATATTTGATCTAGCTTAATAAATATAAAAATAATGTAATTAATATATTTAATATAATCAATTACACAAGGTCAAGAGATAAGATACAATTCC